>NC_060276.1:21717143-22017143 GCF_021613505.1 Equus quagga | reverse complement strand
GATGCATCAGTTTGCACTCCCACCAGCAGTGTATAAGTATTCCCTTTTCTCTACATCCTCCCGAACACTTGTTATTTCTTGTGTTGTTAATTATAACCATTCTGAAGGGCATGAGGTGACATCTCATTGTATGTTTGATTTGCATTTCCCTATTAGTGATGTTGAACATCTTTTCATGTGCCTGTTAGCCATCTGTATAGCTTCTTTTGAAAAACTTCTGTTCAGATCTTTAGCTCATTTTTAGTCGGGTTGTTAACTTTTTTGTTGTCAAGTGTGTGTGCTCTTTATATATTTTAGATATTAACTCCTTATCAGATATATGGTTTGCAAATATATTCTCCAAATTTTTAGGCTGTTTCTTTGTTGATGGTTTCCTTTGTTGTGCAGAAGCTTTTTAGTTTGCTGTAGTCCCGTTTATTTATTCCATTGTTTCCCTGACCTGGTCTGACATGGTACTTGAAAATATGCTGCTGAGACTGATGCCAAAGAGGATACTGCCTTTGTTTTCTTATAGAAATTTCATGGTTTCACATCTTATCTTCAAGTCTTTAATCCATTTTAGGTTAATTTTTGTGTATTGTGTAAGATAGTGGTCTACTTTCACTCTTTTGCATGTGGCTGTCCAGTTTTCCCCACACCATTTGTTGAAGAGACTTTCCTTTCTCCATTGTATCTTCTTGTCTACTTTGTCAAAAATTAGCTGTCCATAGATGTGTGGGTTTATTTCTGGGCTCTTTATTCCATTCCATTGATCTGCAAGTATGGTTTTGTACCAGGACCATGCTGTTTTGATTACTATAGCTTTGTAGTATATTTTGAGATCAGGGAGTGTGATACCTCCAGCTTTGTTCTTCTTTCTTGGGATTCCTTTGGCTATTCAAGTTTTTTTGTGGTTCAGTATAAATTGTAGGAATATTTGTTCTATTTCTGTGAAAAATGCCATTGGAATTTTGATCAGGATTGCATTGAACCTGTACATTGCTTTTGGTAATATGGACATGTTAACAATATTAGTTCCTCCAATGTAGAAGCATGGAATATCTTTACATTTACTGTGTCTTCTTCAATTTATTTTATCAATGTCTTATAGTTTTTAGTGTACAGGTTTTTCACCACCTTGGTTAAATTTATTCTTAGGTATTTTATTCTTTTTGATTTATACCATCATGTACTTTTAAGTATCTAGTAATATATCAGAAAATGAATAAATTGAAGATTGATAGGATAAAAAGATTGATAATAAGAAAACTTAAAAATGAACATTAATATAAAAATTTACTTTAAAATAACTCATGAGTGACAAAAGAAAGCATAATGGAAAGCAAAACATTTTAAGACTGATTTAATAAACACACTGCATATCAAAAATGGGATGAAGTCAACTAATGCATGCTAGGAAATATTTAAAAATAATAATTGAAAATTCAATTTAGCTTTATTTTTTAAAAGAAAAATAGATTAGAAGAAAATGAAGTAATATGGAGGATTTTAAAAGGTAGGAGATGGAAGAAATGAAATAGTACAAGAATAGCTGAGTTATGCTGTCCCTGCTCCATAAAAACCAAGAAGTCAAGGCTTGCCAGGTGTCTCATTGAATCATGTAAACTATCATGATTTGCACTTCACAATTTCCAAGGAGCAGAACAAAAATCCCTGAAATACTTCAAACAAGAACATCAGAGTCCTCAGCACTTGGTGAAAAGAAGTGGCCCTCAGAATCTGAATGCCTATGAATCTATATATACTTCTCAAATACCATAAGATCAATAAGAAGAGCACATAAAACCATACATAACCTACAATCTCTGGATTACTACAAGACAGAGAATAAGATAAACTTCAAATTACACTGAAGTAGAGAAATCAACACTAGATTCCAGGAGATTTTCTGCTATGACTGCAAGACTATGGATGTACATAGCAAGGGTAGAAAGCTTAAGAGACCTCATGACAAAGAGGTGAGAGGATTGGAAGAATTAATGACGCACAGACAAAATCATCCTCAAAAAGAGAACACCCAATGTTAAGAGCCAAATTATTAAACAAAAGTTGGGTACTTGGTAGTCCACACCAGCAGATAAAAGCAAGGGACTTGAAAGTATAGTAAGTGACAGTATTAGAGAAGCTTTGTTCTGAGGGAAGAGATAGAGAATGGGGCTGTGTCCTTGAGAAAGATGACGGTGAAAAGAAAGAAAAAAGAGGGAGAAACAGCAGGATTTTGAAGAAATGAGACAGAGAAAAGACTTGATAACTTTTCACTTCACTCCTACCACTCACACCATTGACATTATCTGTTAAAGAAATCATATTTTACTAAAGCATCAGAAGAGAGTGTGCTTCAAGTATAAACTCTATCCATAACATAGATAGCAATAAGAAGACCCACACACACATAGAGAGAGAAAGAGAAAGAAGAGAAGCAGAGAGAACCTCTACACAAAACTACTGGGTTAATAAAACAGGTAATAAGAATAAAAAATATTTCAGCTGATGAAAACCTATCATAATCAAACCACTGAGAAGTAATGAAAATGACAGCACCACATATAACAATATTTGATATATATTTGAAGCAGTCATCAGAAGAAAATTCACAGTAGTAAACACCTGTAACACACACATGAAAGAATGAAAATATGTAAATTAAACCCTTAACTCAAGAAAAAACAGGAAAGAACAGAAAAATCAAGCATAGGAGAGCAGAAATCGATATAAAAGCAGAAATAAATGGAGTAAAGAACAAAATTACAGTATAGCAAATTAATAACACTTGTTCTTTGAAAAACTCAATAAAATAGTCACACAACTAGAAAATTTAATCAAGAAAAACATAAAAAGGATAAATATGTAAGTCTTATAAAAATATAAAATGTAAGAAATAACATGAAAATCAACTTTTGATACAGGAAAAAACTGTAAAAATAACTACTTAAATACTGCTGTGAAAATGAATTAGAAAATGCAGGTTATGTGGGTAATTTCTTAGACAAATTCAATTCGCCAATATTGACCCCAGTAGGGCTAGAAAGCATAAACAGATTAATTTCCATATGAAAGAAACAGAGAAAACTATGAAGGAACTAATTCATATAAAAAATGTCATAATCAGATGGTGTCAATGGGGAGAGTCTACCAAATCTTCAGAGATTCAATAGTACCAATGCTATTTAATTTGTTTCAAAGCATAGAAAATAAAGGAAATTTTCCAAACTTTTTAAAATAGAGGCATGGATAACATAGATACTTAAAGCTGAAAAAGATACCACAAAAATAATTACTGACCAATATTACTTAGATATGTTGACATAGCTGATATTAGCAAAAGCCAACAACATATTAAGAAAATAATACAAAATAACCAAGCAGGATTTCTACTAGCAATGAAAAGAGAGTTCAATATTAGGAAATTTATTAATGTTATATGTGAAGTAGTATAGTATCATTTGAAAGTAAACTGCGATAAGCTAATGAAGCATGTTGTAAACCTAAGAGCAACTATGAAAAGAATTGATATATAGGTACTAAGTCAATAGTAGAGATTAAATGAAATTAAAAAAAATATTCAATTAATTTAAAGGAAGCCACAGGAAAAAAATAAATGAAGAACCGATGGAACATGTAGGAACAAGTAACAAGATGGAAGATGTAAACCCAGTCATCTCAACGATAACACTAAATGTAAATAAGCTAAATCATCCAACGAAAGACAGATATTCTCAGAATGATACAAAGGCAAAACCCAGCTATGTGCTGTGTACAAGAAACTTACTTTAAATATAAAAATAGAAGATGTTAAAAGTAAAAAGATGGAAAAATATTCCATTCAAACACCACCTTAACTGAGTGATCAATCTCACTTAGCTGACATTATGTGCCTCTTGATGAGATACACTATGAATCAGACAGCATCACCTCAGAGGTACTCTTGGCAAAAATGTTTAACATGAATTTAATCAAACTTCTGGATCTAACGTCCAGTTTACAAAAATATATGGTACTGGGGAACACTTTTTTAAAAAATGCCATAAGGGAACAATCAAACAAATCCATAAGACAGGGCATTTTACAAAGCAACTGATCTGGGCACCTTTAAAGAATGAATTTATTTTTTGTCTTGTTCATTATAGCCATTTTGATGGGTGTGAGGTGATGCCTCATTGTAGTTTTGATTTGCATTTCCCCGATAATTAGTGATGTTGAACTTGTTTCATGTGCCCGTTGGCCATTTGTGTGTCTTCTTTGGACAAACGTCTATTCATACCCTCTGCCCATTTTTTGATCAGATTGTTCATTTTTTTGTTGTTGAGTTGTATGAGTTCTTTATATATTTTGGAAATTAACCTCTTATCGGATATATGATTTGCAAATTTTCTCCTAGTTGCTGGGCTGTCTTTTGGTTTTGTTGATGGTTTTCTTTGCCTTGCAGAAGCTTTTTAGTCTGATGTAGTCCCATTTGTTTATTTTTTCTTTTGTTTCCCTTGCCTGAGTAGACATGGTGTTCAAAAAGACGCTACTAAGACTAATATCAAAGAGCATACCGCCCATGTTATCTTCTAGGAGTTTTATGGTTTCAGGTCTTACATTAAAGTTTTTAATCCATTTTGAGCTAATTTGTGTGTATGGTGTAATATAATGGTGTACTTTTATTCTTTTGCATGTGGCTGTTCATTTTTCCAAACCATTAAAAAGATAAGAAGTAAGTGTTGGAGAGGATGTGGAGAAAAGAGAAACTTCATATACTGCTGGTGAAATGCAAACTGGTGCAGGCACTAGAGAAAGCAGTATGGAGGTTTCTCAAAAAATTAAAAATAGAAATACTACATGATCCAGCTATTCCACTTCTGCATATTTATTCAAAGAATGTGAAATCAATCATTAAAAAAGATATATGCACCCCTATTTTCATTGTAGTGTTATTTGCAATAGCCAAGACCTAGAAGCAACCCAAATCCCCACCAATGGATCAATGGATAAAGAAGACATGGTATGGCAATGGGGTTCTTCGAGTGTTTTTAAAAGTTTTACTATGCTGACAATGGCAACTTTCTTCATAATAAAGGAACTATGCATGAAATTTCATAATTTTTATATAAATAAGTTCAATACATTTATATGTGATGGTCTGCTGGAGCTGGCTCACATTGGCTCAGGAAAGTTGATTTTATATGTACATATTTCAGAGAGCTGGCTCAGTGGATACCATGGTTATATAGAAATTGAAGTGGTGTGCTTGTAAATGTTTAACAACTGGCTTTCTTGGGGATAAAGGTGTTTTTTTTTATTGAGGTAACATTGGTTTATAACATTATATAAATTTCAAGTTATATCATTATATTTCAACTTCTGTATGGACTACATCATGTGCACTGCTATAAGTCTAGTTGCCATCCGTCACTGTACAGATGTGCCCCTTAACCCCTTTTTCCTTCCACCAACCCCTGTTTTCCACTGGTAACCACCAATCTGTTATCTGTATCTATGCATTTGTCTGTTTTTTTGTTTATCTTCCACATATGAGTGAAATCATATGATGTTTGTCTTTCTTTTGTCTATTTCACTTAGCATAATACTCTCAAGGTCCATCCATGTTATTGGAATGCTAGTGGGAATGTAAATTGGTGCAGCCACTATGAAAAACAGTATGGATATTCCTCAGAACTACCATGTGATATAGCTATTCCACTTCTGGGTACTTATCAAAAAACTACAAATCCACAAAAACACTAACTCGAAAAGATATATGCACTCCTATGTTTATTACAGCATTATTCACAACAGCCAAGATTTGGAAACAAACGAAGTGCTCATCAATGGATGAATGGATAAACAAAATGTAAGGGTCAGCCCTGTGGCTGAGTGATTAATTTTGTGCACTCCACTTTGGCTCCCCAGGGTTTTGCCAGCTTGGATCCTGGGCGTGGACATGACACCACTCATCAAGCCATGCTGAGGTGGCATCCCACCTAGCAGAAATAGAAGGACCTAAAACTAGAATATACTACTATGTACTGGAGGCCTTTGGGGAGAAGAAGAAGAAAAAGAGATTGGCACCAGATGTTAGCTCAGGTGCCAATCTTTAAAAAAAAGAAAAGATAGAAATTTCCCAACTTTGAAAGAAAATATGGTATGCATATACTAACGGAATACTACTCGGCCGTAAAATAGTTTTTACTTCTACTGTTTCTCAATTCCTATAGTGTATATACTCCCACCATGTCAATTTCAAGCTACCAATGTGACCTCACTGAATATGGAGTTGGGAATAAAAGCACACAATCAGCAGTCATAAGCCAAGATGACTTGGCTCCACCACGGAAATGTACTCATCTCAAACCTTCCTCTGTGACTGTGGTGGATTTTAGTGCTACATGATGGAAACAATAGAGGAGAGAAATCTATCATTCCCAGCTGTAGCAGGGAAGTGGGAGTAAAGACAAGCATGCTTTAATTAATTTACGCTATCTTGAACTAATTATACAAGTTAAGAATGTTGTCCTATATATAATAAAACACCTATTCTTTTCATCATGTAGGTACTTAGATTATCATTTCAGTATGTTAGGATAATATTCCTTCAATTCTTCTAGGATCTGGGATAATGAATATTATTGAGAAAAATAACATATTGAGAACGGTTAGTTCTGTAGCTGCATAAAGTCAAAGAGGTTTTGAACTTCAGGCAATGTAGCACAGAAGGGGGTTAGGCTGAGAAATTTATTGTTAAAAATAAGCTATTTTTCCAGTTTTTATAACATTACCACATGAAAGAAAGGGTAAAACATCCTTCAAAACACATATGATTGGCTAATTAGCAGGACATAGGTGCTGAAAGTACACTACGTTGTGAAACAGGTCATTTCAAAGTGATTTTCTCTAAGAATTGCCCGCCAGAGGAAGAAAATGCCATAGTTTCATGAATCTAGAATTACACAATAAAACTTTAATCAGATACAATTGCATAATGATTTTTCTGAGGCTTGAATATTACAACTACCAGTCTTAATACTAAAGATTAGATGTTGAGTGTATATTATTTGCAGAAAAATATGCCACAATTTATTTAGAACTACTTGCAATATAAACCGCCTATATTTTACAAGTCAATGAAAATAAGAACATTGCAGAATCATGGTCATCCTGGCACTTTTAAACTGCATCTCTATGAGAATATTTTTCTATATATATGGTCTTAGTCTGTTCAAGCTGCCTTAACAAAATACCACAGACTGGATAACTTACAAATAACACGTTTATTTCTCATAGTTCTGGAGGCTAATCCAAGAATAGGGTGTCAGCAGGGTTGGTGAGGGCCCTCTTCCTGGTTTCAGACTGCTGACCTCTGGCTGTGTCCTTACATGGTGTTGAGGGGCAAGGGAGCTCTCTTTTATAAGGGCACTGATCCCATTCATGAGGGCTCCACTCTCATGACCTAATCACCTCCCAAAGACTCCACATCCACATACCATCACATTGGAAGTTAAGAGTCCAACGTATACATTTTGGGGGAACACAGATATTCAGACCATAGAAAGCATACTTAGCAAAGATTTTCAAATCTTCCATAGCTCTGAATTATATCATTGCCCTATCAAGCACTAGGAGTGATAATGCAGACATAAGAGTTAGGTCTATACCTATTCTCTAATGATAGTTCCTATTTTAGTAACAAGCGCTGAATTAAAGTATCTTTATAATTCATCAAATGCCCTGAGAAATATTATGTCTGCTTAGTGGAATATTGCAGTTATCTATAGAAAGCTTTAGGACTAATACATAAAACACTTGAACAATCTAACATTAAATATCATATAACTGAGATCTCTGGGAGGCAGACTCTGAGTCAGGGTTTGTCAGACCGGATGTTTATTGGTTAGTGCTCTTGGAGTCGAAGCCTGTAGAAACAAGAGGGAGGAAAGAGGATTGGCTAGAAGGGAGAAGTTGAGCTGTAATACAATCCCAAGCAAGGTTTCAACAGGCCCTCCTTGGGAGCTCTAGAGCTGAGATGGCCCTTCAGAGTTATCACAAACAAAGGGGGCTGCGCCTTTATACCTTCACACCAGTCAGTAATTTGATGTAGGCTGCCACAAGTAAGGGAAACTTGGGTGAGGCAATTCCCTTCAGCTGAGGCAATTTCCAAAGTAGGCTGACAGCTTAAGGTCTCAACCAGGAGTAAGTTTATCATTCCTAAAGAGGGATCTGAGTGAAGCATCACAGCCACCACCATTTAACTCTTTGACAGAATAAGAAAAAGTAGTCATTTACCAATAAATATTTTTTCTCAACTGTTTCAGAGAGGTACGTGTTGAAAATTTCGTCTGCCCGCATCCATTCAACTAAAGTTTTCTTCCTATGTAAGTACCATTTGATTTAACTTATACACTTTTAGGAAGAACATAATGACTCTTTGCTCTGAGCTGTGTAATAAACAGTAAGCATGCTATGATGGCAAAACAATGCTGACGTGATAAAAAATTAATTCACATATTGATTATTTCTACTTTAGTTTCCTCTCTGTGTATGGCATTAACACAGTACATTACATGCACTTTTGGTATTATTTGATGTATACATGTATTGACTTTTCTAACTGATTCTACAAGATAAATAATAGTCTCCCTAAACATATTGGACCCAATAATAAAAATACACATCCTTAATATTTAAAAGTGTTTACTCTTGATACACTATTTACATTTCATTGCTTCCTCACTTCCAGAAAGCACAAAGTTTTTCAGCTCTTTATTAGAAGGCTAAATGAAGAAGAGAGTATAGTGCTGTCAGTAGACAAACTTTATAATAATCTGTAAAATCTAGATATATAAAACTCTTTCTGTTTCTATTTTTATTTTTCTTATTTTTTAATTTTTTGAAAATTTGGATGAGTTTATTCTGTTTCTATTTTTAACCCAAATGCAGGGCAAGAGAATATTGTAGCCAATGTGTGTATCCTGCTGTGCTGTGATTGGGTGTCATGCAGAAGGAAGCCCAGTGGGATACATTAGTTTGCAATAAAAACCTGAGAAGCCCCTTTGCAACATATGTTATATGGGATAACCACATCAGTGAAGTAGTGCAATTTCAATTACAGCACATGCTTTTAGATGATTCTGTTTTGTAATTTTTGTTTTCTCATGTTTCCTCTTTATTTTGCATACTGCTCTCTTCTTGCATTTCTGCTTGAATCACAGCCTGAAGGAAAAAGGACAGTGTTCAATATTAAACTGACCTTTACCAGCGTTTATCAAATAACCCTCAATAGACAGTATCACGTTAAATTCCTTCATCTCAGAGAGGACTTCTCTTACCTTGTCTTATGTAAAATGGCATCTGATCCTATTTCCTCAAAACTCCTAGGCCCCTATTATTTTCTATTATTTAAACCTGCTTTATTTTTATTCATGGATAAACTCTGATACTGTGATTTTTTTCTTTTTTTTGTTGTCTTGATTTCCAATAGAATGTTAGATAATTTAAACAATGACTTTCGTTTTTTGTATTTCAAGGTGCTTTCCCAGTGCTGGAACATAGGATTAAATAAATAAATAAATAGCAATTCAGGTGCATATTTCCTAGTTATACTATTGTCTTTAACCTCTCTTCCAGACTTAAGGTGTTATGATTTTATGTGCCTAAATTGTGGTTTACTCAGTCTTAATACGTGGAATATATTTTAGCTACTAACTCCTTTGTTTAACTGCATTATATGTATTTACCTTAGAGCACTTTTCTCCTTTTCTTTTTTCTTTTCTTTTCTTTGTACTAGGAAAATTTCAAACGTATGCAAAAGTGGAGAGAATTTAAATCCATGATATAATTCTTTTGATGTCCGTTTCTAGCTTTCATATAATGAGAATGATTGAGTATATATTTCTCCATAACAGAGAACCTATTGTACTAAGTGTATAGTGTCCAAGTTCCCCACAACCCTTTATATGGTCCTTTTGCAAGATGTTCTTGATCAGTATGAATAACAATAGGCTTTTCAAGTTGCTAATTCTTATAATATTATTGCCCACACCCTGCAACTTTATTAGCTTAAAAATGATTCTCAAGTGTACAAAGATATAGTCTCCAATTCTGTGACATGCTTTAGAAGGAATAAATATGTATGTTCTACGAGCACTAGCCAGAAATAAAATGTACACCAATGTGATTTTTCACAGCAACTTTTGTTTTCAACTTTATTTAAGCATAATTGAAGTACAATAAACTGCATATATTTAAAGTGAACAATTTGATAAGTTGTGTGACATGTATACACCTATGGACCCATCACCCAAATAAAAATAACAAACACTTTTATCACCCCAAAAGTTGTTTTATGCCCTTTGTCATGCATGCCTAACTCCATCCCAGTCTCTGGGCAACCACTTGTCTTCTTTCTATCATTATACATTAGTTTGAATTTTTAGAGTTTTATGTAAATGGAGCCATGTAATGTGTGTCCTTTTTGATCTAGTGGGTTTTTTCTCTCCACATAATTTTGTGATTCATCCATGTTGTTGTGCATATCAATATTTCATTCATTTTTCTTGCCTAGTACTATTCCATTGCATGTATATACCAAAATTTGTTCATCTGCTAATATGTTGATGAACATTTGAGTTGTATTCCGGTTTTGGCTGTTACAAGCAAAGTTGCTGGTAACATTTGTATACAAGTCTTTATGTGAGCATATTTTTTGTTTCTTTGGGGTAAACACCTCTAAGTGGAATGACTGGGTCATATGAGAGTTTTGCTTTAAATTTTTTAATTATCAAGTCATTTTCCAAGATGGCTTCAAAATTTAACATTTTCACCTGCTCTGTATGAGAGTTCTAGTTTACTCAACATTCTTGCCAAGATTTTAATTTTTGCCTTTGGTGGTATCTTGTTGTGGTTTAATTTGCATTTCTCTGGTGATTAATAATGTTGAGTATCTTTCCATGTGCTGATAGGCAATCAACATATGATCTTTCTTAAAAGTATCTTTTTAGTATTTTGCGTATTTTCTTATTATTCAATTATAAGAGATGATACATATAAGAGATAATACATATGAATATATTACATATAATAATGTATGTATTACTGTATACAATTTGTAATAAATTATTTATATATTATATATATAATTACATATAACAAGATAATATACATTTTCTGGGTTCATGTCCTTTGTCTGATTGCAATTATTTTCTCAGTCTTTGCCTTCCGTTTTTAATTTTGTAACTGAAAAATCTTTTGATTTTCACGAATCACAATTTTTCAACTTCTTTCTCTTTTGTGTTTTGTACTTTTTGTATTCTATCTTAGAAATATTTGGCAATGTAGACATTTTGATTGTCAGGGTTGGGAGGGTACTATTGGCATCTAGTGATTAAGCACTAGAGGTGATTCTAAAAATCCTACAATGAACTGGATAGCCCCCTGTTTAAATTGCCTTCTATTTGCCCCATTAAAGAGGGAGAGATTCCCACACTAGCCTTATAAGAATGGATGAACACATGACACACTGGACAGATGAGATTGATAGCAGTTTATTAGTCACATATACTTATAGCCCAGGGGAAGAAAACACTGCATGTCATGCAAGGCCGCACAGAGTCTGTGCTCAGAAAGAGAGTGAAAAACTGGGAGCTATGAGATGTAGGCTTTATAGTATCAAGAGTCTGGAGTGTGCCCTAGTTCTTGTGTGAGGATATGATTGGATTTTTTGAATAATTCCATGGTCAGCCAGGGAACAGAAACTCACTGCTCTGGAATAAGCAGAAACTGTGTTTGGTTCCTTTGATAAGGAAGGTTGTTTGGCTAGTGGACCTTACCTGCCAGAGCAGAGTAAAGAGGAGAATTTGTGGTTAGGCCATGTAAGGCCCTCCTGATTTTACTAGATGTCAAGGCATCGTATAGTTGATTTTAGGGCCTTGATTTTAGGCCTTACACTACACACCCACTACAAAGAATTATCCTCTTCAAAATATCAATAGTGGAACAAGATGGCACAATAGGAGGTGTCCCATTCATATCCCTCGTCTGCATGATAATTTGACAGCCATCTATGGACAAAAAGGCCTTTGTGAGGGCTTTGGGATCCAGGTAGGAGACTGTGAAACCCTGGTGGAGCCCAAGACCAAGGAAGGCTGTTTTGAGAAGACAGGTCCATGCCCAGCTAGCAGACTCACTCACTGTAGTCCTGGCTACAGACCTGGAAACAGCCGAGCCCACTCTGGATTCAGCTACAGCCCTGTTTGGCCTTGGTCCTGCCACCAGCAGCATCTGCCAAGCAACTTGGCAGGAGCCATGCCTGCCAGTGACTTGAGTAACAGGCCCATTGACCTCAGTCCTGACTGTGGACCCTGAAGCAGACTGTGACCCAGCTCGAACCCCAACTAACCATTGGTTCTGATCACCTAGGGACCAGGTGAGAGATATACTCATTTGTGCCCCCAGACAGGCCCTCCCACCTTGGTCCCACTGCAGAAGCAGCCCTATAACTCAACTCCAGCTCCACTCAGCCATGGGCTAGAAAATCTGATTCACCCAAGAGACATGCCTGTCCATGATTGTGAGGCAGGCCCTCTGATCTTGGTCCAACTGCAGATCCAGAAATGACCATGGAATTTGGTTTCAGCCCCTCGAAGGTACAATTGAGAAGTGGTCCTGCCTGTCCAGGCACCTGGAGAAAGCCATGCCTGTCGGTGCCTCCAGAGGTATGCCTACTGACCTCAGTCTGACTGTGGATCTTGAAGCAGCCCTATAACCTGGCTCCACTCCCTCTCAGCATCTGTGGCCCTGGAGCAGAACTGTAGACATCTGTCTGACCACAGATCCTAAAGTGGCCCAGTGACTTAGTTCTAGTTTCTCTCTCAGTTGTGATCTGAGAGAAGTCCTGACTGCCCAGGAACCCAAAAGGAGGCATGCCTGTCTATGTCCCTGAATGCTAGAGCTACAGACCTTGGTCCTGACTAAGCAGTCCTGTGACCCAGTTCTAGTCCCTCTCAACTGTACTGCCAGGGCAATCTTGCTCACCCAAGGGTTAACCTAGTGAGTAACCTGCCAGGAGACCTCTAAGGGACACAGTGGGAGCCAAACAGATCTGTACACCTGGTAATAGGCCCATCATCTGAAGACCCTGACATTTAATTTTATCCCAGCCTGACTGACCAAAGTCTTGAGGCAGTCCTATCCACCCAGGGATAAAACAGAATCCATGTCCACTCCAGCTCCTGGTAATAGCCGCACCAACTGCAGATCCCACTGTGGATCCAGCAGCAGCCACATGATGCATCTCCAACTCCACTTGACTTGGATCCCAGAGGCAGTACCATCAGCCTGGGGACCCAGAAGGAGAAGGTTTTTGTTTGCTGAAAATGGTCTGTAAAGAATGGAAGAGGTGTTTTCTCCTTCAAATGTACAGACACCAATGCAAGTCTACGTGGGTCACAAAGAATCAGGCAAACATAACAACACCGAAGAAAACTAATGAAGCTTCAGTAACTGACTCCAAAGGGACAGATCTACAAATTGTCTGACGAAGAATTCAACATAATCATCTTAAAGAAGTTCAATGAGATGCAAGAGAACACAGACAACTAAATAAAACCAGGAAAGCAACACGTGAACAAAATGAGAAGTTTGATAAAGAAATAGAAAGCATAAGAAAAACAGAAGTTCTGAAGCTGAAGAATACAATGACAAAACTCAAAAATTCAATAGAAAACTTCAACAGCAGATTTGATTATGCAAAAGAAAGAATCAGCAAACTCAAAGACAAGTCATTTTAAATTACCCAGTTATAGGAACAAGAATAAAAAAAATAATGAATAGGAGGGAAGAAAGCATATGGGATCAATGGATTACTATCAAGGAATGAATATGTCTATTATGTGAGTCAAAGAAGGAGAAGAGAAAAAGGGACACAAAGAAGATTCAGAGAAATAATGGCTGAAAACTTTCCAAATTTGGGAGATGTATAGATATCCAGAAATATGAAGCTCAAAGGACCCTAAGCACGATCAAGCCAAAAATGATTACTCCCAAGATATATTATAATCAAATTTCAACAGCAGTTCCAAGAGGAAAGTTTATGGTGATACATGCCTATTTTAAGAAAACAGAAAGATCTCAAATAAACAACCTAACATTTCACCTCAAGGAACTAGAAAAAGACAAACAAACCAAGCCCAAACTTGTCAGAGAAAGAAAATAATGAAGATTAGTACAGAAATAAATGAAATAGATATAAGAAAGATAATAGAAAAGACCAACGAAGCTAATAGTTTTTTGAAAATATAACCAAAATTGACAAACCTTTAGCTAAACCAACAGAGAAAAAAGAGAGAAGTTTCAAATAAAATTATAAATAAAAGAGGAGACAAAACAACTGATACCACAGAAATACAAAGGATCACAAGACACTACTATCAACAATTACACACTCACAAATTGGATAGCCTTGATGAAAGGAATACTGTTCTGGAAACATATAACACACAAAGACTGACTCAAGAAGAAATAGAAAATCTGAACACATCAATAATATGTTAGGAGATTGAAGTAGTGATCAAAAACTTACCAACAAAGCAAAGCCCAGGAACAGATGGCTTCCTGGGTAAATTCTGTGAAAGGTTTAAAGAAGAATTACGGCCAATATTTCTCAAACTATTCCAAAAAATTAAAGAAGAGGGAACACTTCTGAATCCATTTTATGAGGCCAGCATTTCTACATACCAAAGCCAGGTAAGGACACTACACCAAAAGAAAATTACAGGCCAATCTCCTTGATGAACACAGGTGCAAAAATCCTCATCATAATACTAGCAAACCAAATTCAACAGCACATTAAAAGGAACATACACTATGATCAAGTGGGATTTATCCCTGAGAACCAAAGATATTCTAACATATGCAAATGAATCAAAGTAATAAACCACATTAACAGAATGAAGAATAAAAACATGATGACCATCTCAATAGATGCAGAAAAAGCATTTGACCAAATTCAATATCGTTTCATGGTAAAAAATAAACAAATAAACAAACAAAACCCAAACACTCAACAAACTAGGAATGGGAGGAATGTACCTCAAGATAATAAAGACCATGTGTGGCAAGCCTGCAGCTAACATTACACTTAGAGGAAAGCTTTTTCTCTAAGATCAGGAACAAGGGAAGAGTGCCCACTCTTACCACTTCTATTCAACATAGAATTGAAAGTCCTAGACAGGGGTAATTAATCAAGAAAAAGAGCTAAAAGACATCCAAATCAGAAAGGAAGAAGTTAAAGCATCTCTGCTTTTCGTATGACATGATCTTATATGTAGAAAACCCTTAAGACTCCACCAAAAACTTGGTAGAACTAATCAATAATTCAATGAAGTTGAAGGATACAAAATCAATATACCAAATTCAGTTGCATCTCTATATCCTAACAATAAGCTATATGAAAAAGAAATTAAGAAAACAATCCCATTTACAATAACATCAAAAAATTAAGTACTTAGGAATAAACTTGACCAGGAAGATGAAGGGCTACACTCTAAAAACAAGACATTGGTGAAAGAAATTTTAAAAAACACGAATAAAAGGAAAGCTACCCTGTGTTCATGGATTGGAAGAATTGATATTGTTACCCAGAGTGATATACAGATTCAACGCAATCCCTATCAAAATTCTAGAGTCATTTTTCACGGAAATAGAAAAAAACAATACTAAACAATCTTAAAATTTGTATTGGTAAAAGTGTTATGTTCCCTCGTAAAGCATATTCTGAAGTTTGTCTCTAATGTACTATAAAAGTCAATTAGATCAAGATAGTTGACAGCGTTATTTTGATTTTCTATGTCCTTACTGAGTTTTTTGTCTAATTGTTGTATCAATTACTGAGAGATGGCCATAAAACCTACTGCTACAATTGTGGAGTTATGTATTTCTTCCTTTAATATTGTCAATTTTTCTTTATGTCCTTTAAGACCCTTTTGTTAGGCATATGTATGTTTATAACCATTGTGTTTTCCTGATAGTTTTTCCCTTTTATCATTATGACACATCCTTCTTTAGTTCTAGTACTTTTGTTCTGGTATCTGTTTCATTTGAAATTAAACTAGAAACTCCAGCTTTCTTGTGCTTACTGTTTGTATGATATAACTTTTTCTAATTCTTTTTCTTTCAAGCTATCTATGTCTTTGTATGTAAAAGGTATGCCTTGTGGGGTCTTGCCTTCTTACTCATTCTGTTAATCTGAGCCTTTTTTTTTTTTTGAGGAAGATTAGCCCTGAGCAAACTACTGCCAGTCCTCCTCTTTTTGCTGAGGAAGCCTGGCCCTGAGCTAACATCCGTGCCCATCTTCCTCTACTTTCTATGTGGGATACCTACCACAGCATGGCGTGCCAAGCAGTGCCATGTCCACACCTGGGATCCGAACCGGCGAACCCCAGGCCACTGAGAAGTGGAGTGTGTGAACTTAACCAGTGAGCCACCCGGCCAGCCCTAATCTGAGCCTTGTAATAGATTTTTAAACAGATTTAAATAGGTTTAAAATAATTTACCTCTAATGTATTTATTGATATGATTGGATTTCACTTTGCCATTTTATAACATGGGATTTTTTGTCCTTTCTGTTTATCCCCCTCCCTTGCTCTGTCCTTTCTTGTCTTCCTTTAGATTACTAGAATACTTTCCCCATAAAACCCCTTTAACCTAAAAAGCAGACAATGTACTTTTCTAGCTTATTCTTAAATACTGTAAGAGACCATGACATAAGACACTAATATAGGTCAATCTCATTTTGAAAATCTTGTCTATTATTTCTTTCCACTATTACAGTTAGATAATTTGAATCTCACATCTGATAATTACAAATTAAGCTATGTTGGCAATATTTCCTGTAAAAAATAAAAAGTGGGAAAAGAGAAAAGATATAGGTTTGAAGGTATATGTGAGCTAACAAGCAGTGAAAAATTATGGAGTCAAGATCTGGGAAATGACTAAAATTCATAGACGTTATCCTGAAATCTGGAACTTCTTTTCCTCTATGCACATTTGTTAACTGCATGAGAGGGAGCAGATATGATCAGAACATAGAGTTGTTGATAACTTAATCTGATTAAGACATCAAAAATTGGGGTCACCTGTCAGCCAAGAGTTGACCAGGTTAACCAACCATACCACTTCAAATGAGTAAATTAAAAGAATCTATCTGCAAATTTTCTTAATCTTCATCACTGAATTAAGGAGATTATGAGTACTTCCAGCCCCTTCACAGAATTACATGTTAATCATCTCTTGAAGAAGATAATATCATCGAAGTCTTCAAAACACTTCTACATTTTTTCATATGAAATGAATTCACCAAGTCAAAATAACCAGGCACATGAGGAGATAAGAAAAGCATGAACAACAATAAGAACAACATCAAAATTGCCCAAGAGTAGTGGACCCACTGGGGCTCCAGAAAATGCAGGTATCAAATAAATTTTTAAATAATTTAATTAGAGACATGATACTTTTTGCCAATAATTTAAAGCTGAAAAGGTAATAGAAATTTTAGAATTGAGGAGTATAACAACCAATATTAAGAAATTAGTGTGTGATTTTATTAGAATATTAAAGATAGCTGAAAGTATAATTAGAATTTTCTAACTAGAAATGTAGATCAAAGGAAAATATACGTTGTGAAGTCAGAGAGAAAGATCATGAATGTAAAATACATAAGAGGGTAAAAGGAATAGAAGACAGAATGAAAAGCTTTTACAAGAAGAGGAGGGAGGATAATGGGGCCAAGTATATATTTGAAAATATAATAGATAAAAATTCTGAGGAATTTATCAAAACCATCAAGTGACAGTTGCAAAATCCATATGAACCCTAACAAAAATAAATGAAAGGAAAAGAACATCTAGGAATATGAACATAAAACTCTGATAAGCCAATGACGGAAAATAATCATAGAAACTTTATGAGAAAAAACATTTCAAGGGAGCGACAGTAATGGAAGTAGAATATAATGGAATGATATCATCAATGTGCTTAAAGAATTTAATTTCATGCATAGAATTCTATATCAAGCGAAGATAGCTTTCAAGAATAAAGTTGAAATAAAGAAAAAAATATTGTTGATTTAGTCACCAGTAGACTCTCCTTAAGGAAATGTAAAGGGTCCTTTTGCAGAATGAAATGTTACCAGGTGGCTGCTTGGCAATTAGGGAAGCAAAGGAAAAGGTAAATATGTTGGAAAATATAACTGACTATTAACTATATGCATCAATAATTATAATTTATAGCTGCAAAATTATAAAGGAGAAAGCTGGAATCAAATTGACTCAATAATTCCAAAGGACTAAAGAGAGAAAAAGAGACATCAAAAAAAACATAAAATAAAATAAGGAAGGCCAAAAGTGAGATGGTAGATTTAAACCTGAATAAATCAGTAATTACATTAAACTTAAATAGACCAAATCCTCCAATTAAAAGAGAAAATAATTGTGAGAGTTGATATAATATTAAAACATGATTACATACTACTTAAAATATATGTGTACAAATTATAAGGAAACAAAGTTTGAAGGTAAAGTTATGGATAAAGTATATCATGGAATCAGTAGCCAAAAGAAAAATAAGATAGTTACACTAATATCAGGGAAAGTATATTTTAAGGATAAAAGCTTTTCTATACAGAAATAGGGATACTTCACAACAATACAAGTTTTAGTACACAATGAAAATATAAAAATTCTAAAATTTTATGCCCTTAACAGCATTCCCTTGAAATAAAAAGGAAAAAAATAACAGAATTATGAGATCAACTCAACCAAATGCAACAAAAGCATTTGATAAAATTTAACATCCAATCATGATAAAATAACTTTTAGCAAAAAGCTAATAGAAAGAACTTCCTTAATCTTCAAAAACTATAAACAAAACTTCCAGTAAACATCATACTTAACTGGAAATGTTGCAAATTTACTCTGCAAGATAAAGAGTGAAACAAAGTTGTCTATCACCAATTCTACATTCTACGTAATTTTGTTGTGGGGTTCAAAGCCAGTGCCAAAATCAAGAAAAAGCAGTAAAATATATGGGGATTATTATGAAAGAAATGAAACTCTCATAATCCACATACAATATTCTTTGAATAAATTATTAAACTCATTCAATATATTTAGCATGGTAGCAGAATATGAGGACAGTACAGTTATGCATTGTCTAATGACAGGGATACGTTCTGAGAAATCAATCATTAGGCGACTTCGTCATTGTATGAACATCATAGAGTGCACTTATACAAACCTAGATAATATAGCCTACTACACACCTAGGCTATATGGTATTAATTTTGGGGGGCCACCATTGTATATGCGGTGTGTCATTGACTGAAACTTCATTATGCACTGCAAACTGTATATAAAAGTCAGCTGTAAATCTATATATCAGCCATAACAAGTTAGAACACGAAATTTTAAACGATTACTTATAATAGACATTTCTCTGAGTATACGTAAAGAACACCTTATAATAATATAAAAATAAAGGTAATGGAAGATATGGGAAAACCCAGCACAGAAAGCCACATTATTGAGAAAAATTGATGTAGGTCTAAACAAATGGAGCACATACCATGTTCATTGAGACTTCAATTTTTAAAGATATCCTCCCCGAATTTATCTATGCTTTCGTTACAATAACAACAAAATTTCATTATAAATTTTGTGCAAATTGACATACTTCTTTTAAAAATTTTATGCCTATTAAGGATAAAAACTGGCTAAGTCACTCTTCAAGAAAAGGAACAAGGTAGGAGAATGTAATTTACTAGATGTCAAATAAATCACTGGTAAAATAACTTTTTAGCAAATATGTAACTATAAGGGACCAGTAATTAAGAAAGCATGGTATTGATTTAACGATAGGCAAATATAATAATGTAACAGAATTGAGAGTTCAGAAACTAAACCCACACATATATGGACTTTTATTTTATTACAAATTTGGCATGGAAGATAAGTGGGAAAACAAAATACTTTTCAATAAATGGGGCTGATCTGACCGGATATTAGCGTGAAGGAAAATGAAACTGGACCCTAACTCACATCATGCACACACACATTCAATTAAAGCGGACCCCCGATTTCAATGTGACAAACTACTGAATCTAATAATATTAGTATAGGATAATATCTTTATAAATTTGGTAGACTTTGTTCTGGGAAGAGAAGCTGTTCAATCTCTTCCTCTCAGTCAGGAGAGCAGTTCTGCCTTCTCCTCACTCATCTCAGCTGCTTGCCTTCCATTGTTCTATTACTTTCCTTCAGCTACCACCTCTCCTTTGAAGCTCACACTGTAGTCCAAGTATGCTTTCAAATTCTCATTGTCCATATTGGCATCACCCACCCTAGGATCCTCTCGCAAATTGTGTTTCTAATAATGTTTTCTTCGACACAGACTCCTGTCCAAGGTGACACCATGCGACTCTCTGGCACTACGATTCTTTAACTATCTCCTCTGAAAATACTTCTACTTCAATGTAGCCTCATTCTCTTGTGGCAACAATTGTAACTTGTCCACATTTGCAGTTCAAACTAAGACCTCTCTCTCTCTCTAAACCACAGTCTCCTGTGGTCCTTTACTCCCACTACACCCAGTCCACCATATTCTTAATTCTCCCTGTTTTCTCAGTTTTTGAAATCCCTCCTGCTTTCACACACTGCCCTTCATTGGCTGACTTTCTAACCTTGGTCGAATGAGATGTCCATGTACCCTGCTCCTGATCCTAGGTGGCTAACACCAGGGGTGGTTAGAAATCAGAGAACATTTAGAGAACAAATCCACATCAACCTTCCCCAGCCAAGTTCTGACAATGCTGTTCAGTTATTTTATTTACTCTAGTT
The DNA here is from genome assembly GCF_021613505.1 of Equus quagga. Lineage (NCBI taxonomy): Eukaryota > Metazoa > Chordata > Mammalia > Perissodactyla > Equidae > Equus > Equus quagga. Next base: position 21,996,279 of record NC_060276.1, on the reverse strand, counting down.
ATCTCAACCCTCCCTGTCGACTCTCCTTGTGAATCTTTCTCACTCCTTTCAAACTCCAATTAAATTTGCTCTTTTGTTTCTCCCTTCGCTGAGGAAAAGGAAACCAACCTGTGTGAGTTCTCTCAACTGTCTTTTTCAAATATCTTCATGTATTCTTTCAATCTTTCTTCATTCCATTCTGCTTCAGAAGAAATGTCTCTTCTTTTCTATTGATCCATATCCCCTCATATCTTATCTCCTCAAATCTCCAAATGTGTATATGTGTCTGTCTTTGCATCTTCTGTCCTACCCTACCTCTAGGTTTTACAAGACTGTTCTCTTTAGCCAATAATTTTCAAATTTCTCCATTGAAAGATGTGATTCTAAAACTTCTTTGGGACACGATCCCTCTCAAGCTATCTTTCTGTGTCTCCCTATACTCACAAAAAATGATGAATATATCTTGTTTACAGACCTCTTTACTACACACAGCCTTATTAACCTCATGGAATATAATAACCAGCTAATTACCAAATCCATCAGCCAGCTTTGCTTACTTCATTTTAATTAGTTCTCAGCAGAATTTGGTTACCACACTCTTTTCTTAATATTTTCTTCTCCCCACACCTTGTTTAAAAGATACAACTCTCCCAACTGCCATTTTCTTTGATCACATTTTCTCTTTCTTCTTTTCTGACTCCTCTGTCTTTATTCACCTTTTAATTATAGATATTGTCCAATATTTTGAATTTTTCTCCCTTCTCTTTCCATGCTTCATTTTATTCTTTACACCCCTGGATTTATCTTCTTATGTGCTTATTACTTCCAAATCCATATCTTTAGTATCCACCTCAAAATTTACTTCAGTATCATCTCTTCAATGCAACCATTCCATTATTGGTGGTCATCAAAGTTAGTAAGTTCTTTCTCTTTACTTGCGCAGCACTTTGCACACTTCATTTTGAACCTATTAATATTTCCTTGTATTCAGACTAGCTATTTACATGTCTATGTCTCTCCCTTTCTCCAAACTATAAGTGCTTTCAAAGCAAAGGCAGTGACTTTGCCATCTCTGTATGGTGATTTTGAATATTGGATTTTTCTCTTTTCCAATGGGAGACACTTTCTGAGAGAAATCCCTCTCTGTCAGTGTGTCAAGTTTTAGCCCTATGTTATCACTAGCATTATCTGTAGACAGAGAACATAAAATTAGCAGCCAGTTTTCGCTCTGCCTCATACAGATTCAACTCTACTCTAATTTCTGTTCCAAGGGAACTGCACAATAACAGATTTCCTCTTTGAATTTTAATACATTAATTCTAAGCATTACATTGTCCTGGCTACTGACTTCCCTAAAATGTGTGTGTGTGTGTGTGTGGTGTAAAATCATTCAATCAAGCCTCAAATGTCCTTCCCATGAGTAGCTGGTAGATGTCTCAGCAGCATTTCCTATAAGAAGGAACAGAATAAGAGTCTTGCTGGTTTGGGGAACCACTGCTTCATTTATTGCAACTTTGCCTAGGAGCACAAGCAGTTATTTCATATCTCTGTAATCTTACATATTATGTTTTTATTTATTAAAAACATAAACTATATGTGTTTTAGTTATCTGAAATACAATGAAGATTGAAATTTTGGTTGTTATTTTCTCCACAGTTCCAGTCAGTGAAATGAACTCTTTCTCTTTTTCTATATGTTATACCACTTCTCTTTTCTACTTAAAAGATGCTTAAATGGAGTTAGAAAGGCAAATCTGAGTTAATTTTTCAGTTCTATGATTTCAATGGCCTTTCCCTTATCTCATTTTATCTTCATGTCATGGCCAGAATAGAATGCACGAATTTGTTAGGTCTTATCAAAGAATAAGGGAATCCAATTAACATTCCTCTACATTAACATGCAGCTCTTCTTGATATTTTTCTTTGCATTCCTTGGCCTTTATAAAATAACTCCCTTAACACTAGTATAGAAATATAGTTCAAAATCAATCATTTGGAATTAGCAGTCATCACTGTTTCCCGTCACCCCTCCCTCCATGTCCTTTACTCAGGCCATACTAGTTTGTTCGTAACTGGCATGCGGTAAAAAACGGAAAATGTGCACTTGCTATAAGTTTACTATTGAGGATTCCTTCACCTTCTGGGATGGTTAGTAGGTTTTCTTGATTTATATGTTGTCTCACCACCAACTGAAATTTTTTTAAATGTTACAATATCACTGAATTTTTAGTCAGATTTGTTTCAAATAAACAAAGTTCAAAATGTAATGTTGGTTTTTATTTTAGAAATTAGTTTTAGAGTTATCCCATGATTTCTTCATATTTGCTGGCCCACAAAGTGTAAGTTAGAACTTGCCATATGAAATTCAAAAGGATATAAATTTAGTAGGTATTGTCACCCACCCTCCATTACCAACCTTATCTGTAATTGGAAAATAATGAACAGGCAATTTGCAAGATGCCTGGTGCTGATTAGGAGAGAACTATGCAGAGTCCAGAGCCTGCCACATCCACCTTGCTCAAGTTTTCCTGAAATGACTAAGTACTAAAGAAACCATCTTGGATGAAATGGGCTTTTAGGGACCAAATCATTTCAGCATTAACATTGGCATCTACATGTTCTATATAAGTATCATACTCTGCATTAAGATTTTCTATCCCTTTAAGTTTTCTTGCTAAAAGGCATTTTTCCCATTTCTTCGATTATTTTGGGGGGCATTAATGAAAAGGCTAAAACAAAAAATACCCATGGCATAAGGAAACCCCAAAGAGAGAAATATTAATTATGCAGAATGTTTTAATTGAATTCAGTAGTGATTTAAACTGAATAAACATGCAAAGGTATAGAGGTCTATTTATCCACAGGCATAACTCTGATATTTAACCACTAAACACATATAACATCCTTGCCCATAACAGAAATGTGATATAGCAGTTGAGGGGTTGGCTGATGAAACAGACCATCAGTTGTGAGGGAAAATGGTGCATGTTTGCCTGATCATAGTCAGTGACCAAGTGATTTATTAAAATCAGTTAGGTGGTCTATATGGATAATCATCTTATACAAATTGAATGAATATTTAATATCTAGTTTCCAAGATATAAGCTCCATAAATAACCCAGATAACATCTGTTTAAAATGAACAATAACTTTTACAATGTGGTGTTTTTTCTACAACATCTGCAATCCAGTAAGTTATATATAAATTTAAACTATCATTATGGAATGTATCTAACACAATTTTGGATCTTTCATATTCTCTGCTAGTACCATTTTTGGGAGAGTCACACATTCATCATATGATTATTGCCTGCTGTTTAAATAGATATTTCCCATGATTCTAAGATATCTCTTTCAAAATTTAAGAAATGGTATGGTCCGTTTCAAGGCCCTGAGCACCTTTTGCCACACAATTCTTGGTTTTGTAAAATTTTACTATATCTCCCACAGCTTTCATCTTCCTAATATTGTTGCCTGAATATGTATGAGTGTCTTGCCAGTCTTTCCATTGCTTTAGTTTCCTTTTGTCAAACCTTTTCCAGCTGAGTTTCTCTGAACCCTGCTCTAGTGCTCCACAATAAAATGCCTGTCAAAGGGAGATATTTTCTGAGCAGATACTAGCAAATATTCCATCAAGAAGCAATTATTTCTTTATTAACTATTTATTTTATTTCCTACCAGTGTATGACAGTGATCAGCTATTCACTATGTGTAATTAGAGTACTGACTTGACTTCTGTAGGAAGTAAAAGAAGTAATTAAACCCATAGATAAGTATAATCTTACTTAAGTGACTTATCAGAAAATTATATATAAGGATAAATACCAGCATTAATCTTTAAAAATCCAGGTGGCTTGGAATACTGATTTATCATGAGCAGGAAGTATAAAAACCAAGCAGTGTTTAAAAAATATATATTGATTAATTTTGTGTAGATCTGAATTGGTTAAGCTACTTATAGTTATGTATTTTAAGTAGTTGTGTATTTTAAGTTCATAGTATTTGAAATATTAAATTTCCACTTCATTTATAATTAAAGGTGAATGAAATGCAGATAGCATTTGGGAGACCAAATATAATATTAAGAGAGAAAACAAGAGTTTAGCTTGAACTGTGGTCTTCTACTACTTACTTGGTTATTAATTTGCTCCGTGACCTTCAGTCAGTAACCTCATTGTGTCTCAGAGGATATAATAATCCTGACCTGCTTCACAGGGGCGTGCTGTACCTTAATTGATGTGTGTTAAGCGCCTGGAGGTACTTTAATGAAAGCCATTATTGAAATGCAATTATTAACTTTTAGGATAATGAAGTTAGCTTAGGTGGTTTAGCCAAGCTTGGTGTGAAGATGGTTTCTAAGTTCAAGAACACAAAAATTCCCTGATGTAAAACTTTAAAAAAAGGCCTAAAAAAGCAAAAATACAAAATGAAACCATAACTGGCTTATCTGCTGACTTTAGCAACATCAGGGCCTGCAGTTTATTGCTTTGTCTCTGATCAAGTGCATTGCAATCAATGCGAATTACTATGAGATGCTAGAAGATAATTTTGCAAAAATGTCAAAAATGCAAAATTTTGGAGAGCTGGATAGGCTAGAAATGACTGTATTGATTTTGTAAAAGTTGCTAAATTACCACAATACCACCTTAGTTTAAGGTAGACCGCAAATCTTGCATTTTAAGCAAGATCAACTCTAATTTTAAACTTCAGGAAAAGCTTAGCGTATTACATGCATTACTTTCATCCATGAGAAATTTAGAAGATCATGTGCTTACCTAGTAGAAACTAGCTATGAAATTCTCAGTGGGCTTATCCTTCTGCTCAACAATTCCTTCCTGTCTATACATCTTAGCGGACTTGTCTTCACACCCAGAGACAAATCAGACCAGAATAGAAATAAGTGAAAAATAAAAAAACAAAACTCCTCTTTATTCTCAAGAAATGACAGAAATACACAAACAAAAAAAGCGTTTTCAGAAAATAATTTGAATAATGGCCATTCAGTCTTAAGTAATGTCAGACTTACATTTATCATTTTTTTAATTAATGCTATTTTTAAATTGATTCAATTACATGTAAATAGCATAACAATGTCTAGAGCATAGAGTCATACAAATTGAAAATTCAAGTCTTAGAGGAAGTTTCTCCAATCAGATTAACTTAGTTTTCAGTCACCATGTGGAAAGTTTCAATGCTTCTAAAAGTACGTAATACAATAATTCTGTTAGAGTTCCTTTATTTATTTATGTTTGCTAAAAATTTCAGGAAAAATGTGTTAAAAATTGCAACAAACTCCTATAGTATCACTTCCCACAGTTAAAACTATATTAATGAAAACATTTTTCATTTTTTGTTTCATATCATATATGCATTTAACAAGGAGAACATTGTTTAAATGCTCCTATTTTTTTCTTCAGTCCAATTCTCCTCCCAACCTCACCAGAGCATATCACTATTTTTTTATATATTCTGAATATTTTTGTAATTATAATATGGCTTAGTATTTTATATCAGAGATGCATATATATTAACAAACAATATATACTACTGGGTTTTGGCATTTGTATATTTTAAATATATATTAATAGCATTATACCGCTTGTATCATTGTGCAATTTGCTTTTGCATTTAATATTGTCTTCTTCATATATATTCAGGTTGCTACATACAGACCTATTTCACTCATTTTAACATATATAGTAGTATTCCATTATATTCATATACCATAATATTCTTATGTATACCTCCACTTATGGGTGTTTATATTAATTTTTGTATTTTTTTTGTTAATACAAACAGTGTATTAATGTCTCCCGGTGCACGAGTTTTTTTTTGGTATGTACCTAGGAGTTGAAATGATAGATAATTGTTTATGTATATTTTAAATTTGCCAGATATATTATGCATTGCTTTCTGAAGAACTTATGTTGATGCAAACTGTCATCAATAACACGTTAAAGTTAAAATCTTTTTTTAAATACTACGTTGTCACTGGCAAGAGGATGCAGAATAGTGTGCAATGGTGGAATATGTACACATGTATGTATTAGACTACTCGGGCTGCCATAACAAAATAACACACACTGGTTGGCTTAAACAACAAAAATTTATTTTCTCGCAGTTCTGGAGATTTGTTTTTTCTGAAGCCTCTTCTCTTTGACTTCCAGATGGCCACCTTCTCGCTCCATCCTCACATAGCCTTTCTTCTGTGCTCCTGCATCCCTGGTGTCTCTTTATGAGTCCAAATTTCATCCTTTTATGAGGATACCAGTAAGATTGGATTAAGGGCTACCCACATAACCTCATTTAACCACTCTAAAGGCCCTATCTCCAAATATAGTCACATTCTGGGGTAATGGTGGTTAGAGGTTCAACATATGAAATTTAAGGAACACAATTCAGCCCAAAACATGTGTGTGTATATGAGTTTTTGTGTTCCCTCAAAAAAATATACATATAATTTAGAGAAATTATTCTCTTAGCAATCAATATAAGATGGGAATTGCATGTTTTTAATAAAAGCAAATTCCCACTTTAAAATTTAGATCAGACAGGAAATATGAAGAGCTCTCTTTCTGAGAATGGAATGTGCCTTCCTCCATCTTGTAACTCACTCATCTCAACACTTACCAAAGAAGTCATGAATGTGTTCTTTTTACAGCTAAAAGGCTGTTCCTAAATTTCAGGAAAAGGTTGCTAATGAACCAAACCAGCTTTATAACTCAGTGGAATTTCAATTTTAAATCCTAGGGAGCAAGAATGATTATGTGTCTTGTCGGTGTCACAATCCAATGTACACATCAGGATAGATGCGGAGAGGGCTGATGGCCACTCTGAGTTTATTGTAACCAGTGTTTCAATATATACATAGCTTACATCTGTTAAACATACACAGGTGTTCTGGACAATGCAATTAGCGAATGCCAAGAATTCTTAGTGATTTCTCAAGGAGCCCTCCCTTGGCCTCTGTTTTGATATTATCATGTTATTGCTGTGCTCCTATATTTTATCTCAGACCATGAAAGGCCTCCTAGGCAAAGGACCCTCCTGCTCCTGATATCGTGTCTCCATCTGTGCCCCTGGGCGACTGCTGCCTGGCTTAGGTTGCCTCCCCCTGGAGGTCTTACCCACCATTGGCTAACAGGCCTTCTCACCTCCGGGTCACAGTTTGTTGGCAAGCCTTTTCCAGTGATTATTAACCCTTCCTGCGTCAGGGGTGGCTACATATCTCAAATAAGATCGTGCACAGGAAATGCTTTTAAAATGTATATAATGTATTAGTATAACTGGGCAATTAATTGAGACAATCCACATACAATAACATAAACATAAAGGAAGCCATTGCTAATTAGAAAACTTGGAGATGTTTCTGCAAATAGTTAAATAAAAACGTGACAGTACAACTTTTGCTCGTTTTTCTAGATATTCCAACTGAAATCCTTTTAGGATCTAGGAGTCAAACAAAGTATTAGATAGGATTTTCCAGGAGCATTCATGTTTCGCTTTGCTTTTTAGAAAAGAATAAAGCTGGCCTCAATGACTTGAGAGCCTCAAATATAAAGCCTTTGCCTTATTAAGAAGCCACTGATTGTATCTTTGCTTAGTTTCCTGCCTCAGTTCCAATTTTGTTTTAGCTAATTTGAGATTCTGTGTTACAATTCTGTAATACAATGTGAGTTTTTTTTTACTGATCATCTCATCATTCCATAAATAACAAACTTTGAATTCCAAATGTCACATATATAAAAGTAAATATGTCACAGATTCCAGGCTTGCAATGATAACTATGGTAAACCACCTCTCATTTTAATTCAAAATATCACCTGGTATCTCACTCTTCTGATGGGCTACATAGGATAAAGTCCTTCAAGAATAATGGACATTAGGGGCTGGCCCCTTGGCTGAGTGGTTAAGTGCACGTGCTCCACTTTGGAGGCCCAGGGTTTCACAAGTTCGGATCCTGGGTGCAGACCTAGCACTGCTCATGAAGCCATGCTGAGGCGGTGTCCCACATAGCTCTACTAGAAGGACTTACAACTAGAATATGCTACTATGTGCTGGGGGGCTTTGGGGAGAAGAAGGAAAAAAATAGGAAGATTGGCAAGAGATGTTAGCTCAGGGGTAATTTTAAAACAAAGAAAAAAGAATAATGGATATTATTCTTATGGAAATAGAGTGTCATATTTGAAAGGCTTCCTCTGCAAAAGAAAAAGCAGTGGTATAAACCAACTTATTTACTATTTTCAATGAGAGTATGATAAATAGAAGATGAGATCTTTTCTCTTTTCTTTATGAGGGATAACAATAAAACAAAAAGTTAAATTTAGTTTAACAATATTTCTTGTTAAGGATATATTTATAGATTTCAATATTGTTTTACAAATGAAAACTTACATGGTCAATAAAATGAGTATCTAAAAATGCCAATACTTCAGGTATTTTGAGCATGTCTATCTTCAGAGTACCCCGGATACAGTCAACACATTTCAATTCTAGATGTTGTATGTTGAAATACACAATTTTTATTTTAACAAAAATAAAAACTTTTTTATCAGTTTTGTTAAATTCAACAAGGATCAGTCTTCTTGCAGTTCGATTGGGTGAAAGAGACTGCATTTGGTAAAATTATTTGATTAGAGAGTAATCATCATTATTAGATTAGAGGGAATTAAATTGCAATTACTAAAAATTACAGGTAATTACAATACAGCTTAATTTCAAAGCTAAACTCATCCTCCAAAGAAAAACATTTTATCCATGTGCTTAAAATATGCCTGTATATCTATTAGTGTGATGCATAATAATGGCTTTGGCCATTTGAAAGCCAAAAGTATGTAATTGAACAATTATTACAGTCACACTGCCTGAAGGCACTATTTGTCAAGAGAGTTATATGATGGCCAATTATATCCACTCAACCTTGAAGGATAATTCTATCTTCTGATGGGAACAAATTACCATTACACTTCTTTTTTTTTCCCCCAAAGTATAAGTATTGGCTTTTACAATGTAAATTTTCTAAAATGAACATTTTTTAAGTGTAAGACTTGCTTTGATTTAAATTAAAATGTCTAATTTACAAATTTATTAGAATATGTCATATACATGTTCAAAGAAATTTGAAAGGAAACATCAGCCCTCAAGAAGATAGACACAATCTAAGAAATAGGGGTAAGGTTTTAAGTTCCAAAAATAGTTGCAACAAAAATCCTAGGCTTTAACTATGCATTTTTCTCAATTAGAAACTAGTGGCTTTGTTTTAACATACAGACTGGTCACCTGGTTTCCTGGCTAGATGAGATTAGAAGTAACAAACCAGGGAGAAACTGGAGGAAACAAAGGCACTTAGAATGGCAGCAGGAGAAGTAACAGCTCAAAATGTGACTTCTATGAAGGTAATAGAATAACTAAAAGATAGTCATGAACTTTACTCTTTACACAGTACAATAAAGGATGCTCTTAATGTTCATCTTAAGTTATCAAGAAATTATTAAATTAGGTTCAGTGTCCTTGTGGAATCTTAGGGAGTAGAATAGATATTAGAAGGGTTTCCATCAAAAATGACTATTTTTAACTGTAATTTTATTTCCTTGAAGTTTTAGTTCCCTTCCTCAGTGAGGCTAAGTAAACATTATTCTACATTTATATGACATAAAATAGGATTCAATATTCCAGAAAGAATAGTGCTCTCTCATGATGTTATTATACTATACTTACTTGCCTAGGTATTTCATTTTAAAAATGAACGTTTAGAATTTAAAATATATTATGGATTTATTTAATAATTTCTGGTTTGTAAATATGTTCTGTATCTTGGAACCTATCCACTTGTCTCTTTGAGATTTGAGGAACAATTTGGAGCAGTATTTGACAATATATTTTATATCAGGAATTTTTGATTTGTGTTCTTTTGGTCCTGCTGATGCCAGGAGTTAAATTAGAGACATATAATGCTTCTTTGGTCTGTGAACTATGATTGGGAAACATTGAATTGGTCCTTTTTAAAACAATATGTCCAATGAATTTGACTAATTTAAACCAAAAATAAAAAAAAAGTAAAACAAGCAAACAGAAAAAAAAAAAAAAACCTCTCCACTGAGAGCCAGTTCATAATATTTTTCAGAGGTAAGTTTTCAAACCCTGAATTTTTTGTAAGTCTTTTCATAGGTTTACAATATTATGGGACATAAATAATAGCAGACTGTGATAAAAATATAAGTTGGACTATATCTGACTTCTTTAATTGGAACTGAGTATACTTTATCTTCCTCCATCAGTTTATGCTCTATTCCAAAACTCTAAATTCATTTTCTCTCAGCCTGAATAATTCCTCTTTATCTTCCTTCACCAATTCATCAGAACCAGTTACCATATTTTTCAAGGAACCCTTTCTTTCTAATAGTACTTCTGGTTCTACTTTCTTCAATCCCTTATTCTTTGTGCTTCCATTTTTCACCCAACTCCACTTTGGACTCCCATGGGAAACTGACAGTGAGGTGTCAACTCTTGTGTGAGAAACTGTTTCTCACCCTAGCACAGCAGGTTAATCACAGACATTTTCTTAAGGCTTTAAAGAGATGGTGATTTTGATGTCTTATGACCAGCTACAGGCAAAGAAAACACTCAATACAGATTGATAGAAAGATCCTGGACAGTGGATCAGAAGTTCTGGCTGACTAGCTACATATGACTTTGGGTAAATCTCTTAATCTCTGAACATCAGATACTTTTAATATAAATTGGGGTTTGAAGTAGATGTCCCATTTTAAACTCTAAAATGCTGTGAATATGATGTCGAATTATGGATTGATGTATTTCCCTATGTTATTCATTTAGTTTTCATTAATCACTTGCTATCATTAAACATATACAATGGCTAAATGTAAAATTAGCATCCATTTAAAAAATATTGGAGAGATAATCCAGGCACAGGAAAAAAAACTCTATTTAGTTTCTCAGTCCAATATCATTTTACCTCGAGGATTTACTAGTATATTTGAATGTTAACTACCATCCTGAAAAGAGACATTGCTATTCAACATTCAGTCTTTTTCTAATTCAGACATATTGTGGAAGAGAGCTGAATTTTGAGTTAATAGATGCCTGTAGTCACACTTGAGAAAAACCAGTCTGTGCATTTTGAGATTAATTTCTAACTTTTCTTATGGTTTAATTCTTGCAACCAATCAGAGCAATTGCATTTATTCTACTGTCAATAGCTCACAAACAGTAAATTAACAATTTAAAAGTGAGCAAAATAAAGAAACCATGCAGTTCTGTAACCAGATTAACCAAGGAAATGTGCACAAATGAACCTTTATGAAAAAAAGAGTATGACTCTAGAGAATGCAGTGCACTAAATTGATAATGGAGAGGTAAAACATAATCAGAAAAGTCTTAGATAGTCTTTTACAACTTTCTTTTTTGGTGGATTTTTACCACTTAAGTAAAATGGTCACTCAGGGAAACGTCAGATATAATTTGTCATCACTTATCACTTAAAAAAATAATAATTGCTGCTTTTTAGAGAAAAAAGCAGCCTTCTTAGTTTTCTAGACAAGTCAAAGAAATATAAGCAAAAAATACACTAAAAATCAAACTTCTCCCTTAACTGCCTTTCAATGAAATTTAATATTTACAGAGCTCCTGAGCTAGCTGTTTTGGAGGATGCAAAGATAATTCAGTCCTGGTTCACACCCTAAAAATGCCTACAATCTCATTTGCCTTTGACTTTGCAAGAAACGACTAAGTGATTTAGAGAGTTTTTTAGCTTACTGATTAAATTATTGTAAAAATCTCTCTTTCTATATGGATATTGTCATCAGCAACTAGAACAGTGCCAAGATCAATAAATCTTTATTGAATGAATGAATGAGTGTTTTCACTTTGGAAACAATGATGCTTACCTTTGCATTTTCAAAAGCAGGTTGAAATTTCCTGCTTCCTTTTAGATTAGTGACATAATATAACAATTTTATTCAGCTTGAAATATGGATATTTAGTATATCACGAAAAGTTAAACTACATTCACTATTTTGCTAGAGGTCAAAGGGATATCTGATAACTAAATTTGTAATGTATTCAGAAGACAGAGTTAGTAGAAAAGCAAATTTGGTTAATAACATGAGCTCCAGACTGACTGATTTTTGAACAGTACTCCACCATTTATTACCTGTGTGACCTTAAGCAAGTTACTAATCCCCTCTAGGGCTCAATTGTCCTATATGTAAAGTGGGGGTGAATAATGCACACTATTTTTCATGGCAGTGGTTGATTTTAAAGTGAGATTATAAAAATACATCTGTTTATACACATGAGGGAATTACAGTGTCTCACTTTCCCTTTGAATTTTGATTAACTTGAGAACTAGACAAAATATATAAAACACTGGATAACAGTTAACACAGACATTAGGAAACAGATATCAGAGATTGTGGGCCCTGACAAAAGGAAAACATCCAAGGTGAGACATGCAAGTGCTTTAGCTTTTAGACTACAGGTAACTTCAGACCATGCCAAAGGTTAGGGGAACCCGAATAGACCCCCAAGGTTTCACAGCACTGAGGAAATAGAGATTGAAATTTGCACAGGCCACAGTGGCTAGAAGTTGCAGGGCAGAATTCCAAGGAGAAGGGAGCTATAAAAAAAAAAAAAAGCTCCATAAACTAGTACAAAGGTCACCTTGAGTGTTTGGCTTAAACCCATTTTGTACATATATTTGGAAAAACTGCAAGAGTATGGCAAAATAATAACTTCCTGGAAGAAATATACTGCGAGGGGAGGAGTAATATTAACAATTCTCCAAACTCAGGTAGGTCCAGGATACATTCAATATTCTAAACTTCAGGGAGAATACACAAGGCATTCAGTAGAAACCTCAGAGGGACCCCATGTTAATGATGGTAATAACTGAAGCTTATATTATCAACTCCTCTGGATCTGCCCTAGTAGAAATGATCTTTAAAAGGATCAAACTTATTTCCAAGTTAAACTGCCTACCAGAAGAAAGTCTAACACTCTGAATAAAGTCAACAAATTCTGACTCTCACAAATGTAAAGTTAAAAATGTTCATAATCCAGTAAATAATTACTAAATATGATAAGAAAAATCTCACTCATAATCAGGAAAAAACTCAGTCAGTATAAACATGCCCAGAAATGACAGAGGTTCTGCTATTAGCAGAGAAGATCTTTAAAACAGCCACTGCAAATGTAATCAATATGCTCAAATATTTACTGGAAAACACAAAATTAATGAAGAAGAAAATAGAATACATAAAAAAATAACCAAGTGGAGCTTCTAGAAATGAAAAAAAGTGTATGACACAAAATACACAAATTTTATTGGATTAGATTAACAGTGGTTTAGACGCTTCAAGAAGAACGATAACTGTATTTGATCACATAACAATAGAACCTAATAAAAATGAAGCACAAAGGGAAAAAAAGACTGACTGAATGAATAGCTTACTAGCGATTTTTCAAACAATATCAAAAAGTCTAATATACATGTAATTGGAATATCAGAAGGAGAGGAGAGAGAAGGGAGGCAAAAAAGATATTTAAAGAACATTTTCCAAAAGTTTTATAAAAGCTATAAATAAAATCATAGATTCAAATCTTCAATGAAAGTGAAGCAGGAGAAAAATAAAGAAAATGAAAAGAACTCACATCAATTTCGAATTGCTGAAAATCAGTAATAAAGATCAACTAACTCCTTAAAAACAGCCAAAGAAAAGAGACAAATTTTGTAACATAGGAAGGATGTTAGACTTCCTCTCAGAAACCATGTGAGCTAGGCAACAATGGGAAAGCATGTGTCAAGGGCTGAAAAAGAAAACAAAACAAACTGAAAAGCTATAATTATGAAGCCAGTGAAAATTTACTTTTAAAATGAAGGGAAATTTAAGACCTTTTCAGAAAAAATAAACTCAGAGACAGCTGTGTCCAGCAGACCCTAAATAATTACCATCACAAAGGGCTAGAAGTGGGGAACAGAAGTATAGCTAATGTCAATAATGGAAATAAAATGGAATACTAAAAATATGCAATTAATCCAAAATAAGGTGGGGAAAAAAGAGATCCAAGAAAAGATGGGACAAATAGAAGTCAGTAGATTTAAACCAACTATTTCAATAAACATATTACATGTATGAGTAAATCTCTAGTTTAAAGACTGAGATCATATGATTGGATAAAGAAAAAGCAACACAAAACTTTATTCTATCTATAAGAAACTCACTTTAAATATAAAGGAAATTAAGAGCAAAAGAAATTAAAAGGTATTCCAAACAAACACTTGTCACAAGAAAAGTAAAGTGGCTATATTAATATCAAACATTATAGACTTCAGAACAAGGATTATTACTAGGAATAAAGAGGAATATTTCATAATGATAAAGGAGTCATTTCATCAATCAATAATAAAGTCTCCTAATGATCATGCAACTAATACATAACTCAATAATACAAGAAGAAAAATCTGTGAGTACAAAAAGAAGAAATAAACAAATCCACAATTGTAATTGAGTATTTCAACACTTTTCTCTAGGTAATTGATAGACCATAGGAGTTCACAAGACTTAAATAACATTTAACATTTATAGGCCACTTTACCCAATAAGAAAAGAATAGACATTCTTTTCAAGAGCACACAGAGTATTTGTCAAGATAGAATGATAAGTTAGGTGTAAAATAGGTCTCAATAAATTTAAAAGAAATGAAATCACGCAAAGTATCATTTCTATAACAATGGAATTCAATTAGAAATCAATAACAGAAAGATATGTGAAAATATTCAAGTATTTGAAAATTAAGCAGCATAATTCCAAATTGCCCATGAGACAAAGAGGAAGTCTCAAGGGAATTAAGAAAATATTTTTAAACATGAAATAAATTGAAAATGCAACATGGGAAAAGTTGGTATGCAGCTAAAGTAGTGCCAGATGAAAAGTTGTAGTTTTAAATGCTTACATCAGAGAAAAATTACAAAGAAATCAATGTTTCAAGCTTCTGCCTTGTGGTGCTAGAAAAACAAAAGATCATATTACAATGAAATCAAGTTGATGGAAGGAAACAATAAAGTTAAATGTGGGATTCATTGAAATAAATAAGACACAAAAAATAGGGAAAAGCAACAAAACCAAGAAAAGTTCTTTGAAAAGTTCAACATAATCAGTAAATCTTAGGTGAACTTATAAAGCAAAAGAAATGACATGTTACTAATATCAGTGATGAAAGAGGAGGCATTGCTGCTGATGATAAGAAGATTAAGGAAGGAATACTGGAAATAAGATTATGCACTAAATTTGACAACCTAGATGAAATGTTCAAATATTCTGAATGACATAATTTATCAAAACTAACTCAAGAAGAAATAGAAAATCTAAATAGTCCTATCCCAATTTAAACATTTTATTTTGACAAAGAAAATTCCAATGCCAATTGGCTTTACTGGTGAATTAGCACAGAGCTCGGCACTTACAGAATAAACTAACTAAAGAATGAAAGAAGTGTATTCAGGATACTAAAGTCTATCTTTATTTAAGTCATTTCCATTAGAATATAGCATATATCATTTCAGTTTTGGGAAGAGAAAGCCCTAGAATTCATAAAATCATTTCCAAAGTGTGTCCCTAATATGAAAATTCTTTGTCTATCTGTTCATATCAGACATCTTTATTCTCATTTGTTAATAAGTTATTTATGCAGAGCTCAGATTTAAATGACAAAATCACAAGTATCTACATATTGACTGTTAGTTTAGCTTTCTTCTGTAGTCATAGTTACACCTTACCCTGGCCAGGAATCTATGTATCATTAATCACAAGGATTACTGAACAAAGTTTTTAAATCAAATTATATAATGCAAGATATTTGCAATTGTTTCCATCTTTTTAAAGAACGTTAGCAGAGGTTTAACTTCATTATCTTATATAATATTCACAAAAATATTTTGTCATACATGTAGTTTAGATGAGAAAATGAGTCCTACAGTGATTTAGTTCCTTGCCCAAATTTGCAATCTGGTAAGTAGACGTGTGCATGCATACATTTGCAGAGGAGCATATTCTGTGTGTGTTTGTGTGTGTGTGTGTGTAATCACATGAGTGTTGCTGGAGGGAATGACAGGGAACAGAGGAAGCAAGGGATCATGAAAGAGAGGTAGGAAGGGGTCAAATCATATAATGTCTTATGTGTTACTCTAAAGAGCTTAAAATTTATCCTGTAGTCCTTTAATCCCAAAGCGACAGCAACCATGATTCTGTTTCAGTAGATCTGTGTTGGTCTTCAGAATGTATTTTTTAAACACACATTTAAAATACATATGTTTTAAAATAGATATTGCCTTTAGACAACAATCAGTAATGAAAAGTTTTAAGCACAAATGTGTCATGACTAGAATTGAGTTTTATGAAAATCATTCTTGAAAAAATAAAAAAGTGCATTGGAGAGGAGTGACAAGTGTTACCATGATTTTGCAGTAATCCAGTAAATTATGAAGCCCTCAAACATGGTAACAACAGTGGCAGAAGAAATAGAAATCAGGGGAATGATTTTGATGATGTTAATGGAGGTAATATAGTGTTAAGAATATTGACCTGAGTCAGGTCCCAGCTGTCCGAAATACTTAGTGTAGAATCATGGGCTAGGTACTTGACAACTCTAAGTCTTGATTTCCTTATTTGTAAAAAGAAGATTGTAAATTATTACATTTTAGACATGATAAGAAGTATAACATGGGTAAGTAGTCTGCTTCCAATGAGGTAGGTTCTATTATTATATTCATTTATTTGGACAATGAAAATAGGGTTGAGAGGTTAAAAATAATTCAAGGTCAAGCAACCAATACAACGAGGACTCAGAATTCAAAATCAGGTGATCTGAATCCTCCATTTCAAGGTTGTTAGCTAGAAATGAAGAACAGACCATGTTCTTAACAATCAGATCATGAAATAACAGCAATAACAACAAAACAACATAACATCTAACATTTCCAGAGGACTTATCATGTTTCAAATGTCCTACAAACCTTCTACATACTTATGTAATTCACACAATAGACTTTACAAAATAGACATTAATAGCCCCATTTTAAAGATGAGAAAGCTGAGTTCAGAGAGGATAAGTGACCTACAAACAATACCCCAACTAACAAGGGGAATGGCCAAGATGTAAAACACTAAATTAACTGATCTATCTATCTATATTTCCCAACTTATTTCCCACCATTATTCTTTTTTGGGGTAATTTTTTTTAAATTATAAAATCTATTTTAATACATAAATACAATACCTAATACATAAACAGCTTTCTACAATAGCAGTTGTGTAACAGAAATCACTGATTAATCTCATTAGTTAGGGGCCAGCCCCATGGCCCAGTGGTTAAGTTCACATGTTCCGCTTTGGCAGCCCAGGGTTTTGCTAGTACGGATCCTGGGCACGGACACCACCACTCATCAGGTCATGTTGAGGCAGCGTCCCATATAGCACAACCAGAGGCTCTCACAACTAGAATATACAACTCTGAACTGGGGGCTTTGGGGAGAAGAAGGAAAAACAACAACAGCAAAGATTGGCAATAGATGTTAGTGTAGCTGGAATCTTAAAAAAAAAAAAATCTCAGCGCATATGGAAAAAGCTCAAAGTAGCAAAAAACTATCATTATCAATATCAACAAAGCAAATATGATGAACAAGAAGCATTCAACCCAAGAAAGCAATGAACATTTCATATTGAGAATTTATCAGAGCAAATTAGTAGGAAAAAAAATCGTCCAAATAGAATAATCTTAAAAGACGCAAAAGACAATGCACAAAAATACTTCTGAAAAACTGTAAATAGGATATTTCTTAACTATGATAAAATAGCTCTTTTTTACATATTTTTTTATTGCAGTAGCATTGGTTTATAATATTATATAAATTTCAGGGGTACATCATTATATTTTGATTCCTGTGTAGGTTCCATCATGTTCACCCCCCAAAGACTAATTACAATCCATCACCATACACATGTGCCTAATCACCCCTTTCACCCCACTCCTTCCCCCCTGCCCCTCTGGTAACCACCAATCCAATCTCTGTCTCTATATGATTGTTCTTGTTTTTATCTTCTACTTATGAATGAGACCATACGGTATTTGACTTTCTCCCTCTGACTTCTTTCGCTTAGCATAATACCATCAAAATCCACCCACGTGGTCACAAATGGCCGGATTTCTTGTGGCTAAGTAGTATTCCACTGTGTATATATACCACGTCTTCTTTATCATTTGTCCCCTGATGGGCACTTAAGTTGCTTCCAAGTCTTGGATATTGTGAATAATGCTGCAATGAGCATATGGGTGCTTGTATCTTTATGCATTAGTGTTTTCAGGTTCTTTGGATATATACCCAGCAGTGGAATAGCTGGATTGTAGGGTAGTTCTATTTTTAACTTTTTGAGGACCCTTCATACTG
Source organism: Equus quagga (assembly GCF_021613505.1). NCBI lineage: Eukaryota > Metazoa > Chordata > Mammalia > Perissodactyla > Equidae > Equus > Equus quagga. The sequence continues at coordinate 21,977,838 of NC_060276.1, read as the reverse complement.
TTTTCAATAGTGGCTGCACCAGTTTGCACTCCCACCACCAGTGTATGAGGGTTCCCTTCTCTCCACATCCTCTCCAACACTTGTTTCATGTCTTGTTAACTATAGCCATGCTGATGGGTGTGAGGTGATATTTCATTGTAGTTTTGATTTGAATTTCCCTGATAACTAATGATGTTGAACATCCTTTCATGTGCCTGTTGGTCATCTGGAGATCTTATTTGGAGAAATGTCTCTTTAGACCTTTCATCCCGTTTTTAATTGGATTGTTAGGTTTTTTTGTTGTTGAGATGTATGAGTTCTTTACATATTTTGGGTATCAGCTGCTTATCAGACATATGGTTTGCAAATATCTTCTCCCAATTGTTAGGTAGTCTTTTCATTTTGTTGATGGTTTCTGTTACTGTGCACAAGCTTTTTAGTTTGATGTAGTCCCATTTGTTTATTTTTTGCTTTTGTTTCCCTTGCCTGAGTAGACATTGTATTTGAAAAGACCCTACTAAGACTGATATAAAAGACCATATTGCCCGTTATCGTCTATGATTTTTATGGTTTCAGGTATTGCATTCAAGTCTTTAGTCCATTTTGAGTTAATTTTTGTGTATGGTTAATTTTTGTCATTCTTTTGCATGTTGCTGTCCAGTTTTCCCCACACCATTTATTGAAGAGACTTTCCTTTCTCCATTGTATGTTCTTGGCACCCTTGTCGAACATTAGCTGTCCATAGATGTGTGGGCTTCTTTCTTGGCTCTTGTATCTGTTCCCTTGATCTCTGTGTCTACTTTTGTTCCAGTACGATGCTGTTTTGCTTTCTATAGTTTTGTAGTATGTTTTGAAATCCCAGAGTATGATGCCTCCAGCTGTGTTCTTTTTTCTCAGGATTCATTTGGCTATTCAGGGTCTTTTGTTGTTCCATATAAATTTTAGGGATCTTTTTTCTATTTTTCTGAAAAATGTTGTTGGAACTTTGATAGAGATTGCACTGAATTTGTAGGTTGCTTTAGGAAGGGTGGACGTTTTAACTATGTTAATTCTTCCAATCCAAGACCATGGAATATCTTTCCATATCTTTGTGTATTCTTCAATTTCTTTCCACAATGTTTTATAGTTTTCAGGGTAGAGATCTTTCACCTTTTTGGTTAAATTTATTTCTGGGTATTTTATTCTTCTTTTTGCCATTGTAAATGGGATTATATTCTTAATTTCTCTTTCTGCTGCTTCATTGATAGTATATAGAAACACAACTGATTTTTACACGTTGATTTTGTATCCTGCAAATTTACCAAATTCATTTATTATTTCTTAAAGTTTTTTGGTGGATTCTTCAGGCTTTTCTGTATATAAAATTATGTCATCTGCAAATAGTGACCATTTCACTTCTTCCTTTCCAATTTGGATCCTTTTATTTCTTTTTCTTGCCTATTGCTTTGGCTAGGACTTCCAATACTATGTTAAATATGAGTGGTGAAAGTGGGCATCCTTATTTGGTTCCTGTTCTTAGAGGGATAGCATTCAGTTTTTCTCCATTTAGAATGATATTAGCTATGGGTATATCATATATAGTCTTTATTATGTGAGGCATTTTCCTTCTATACCCATTTTATTCAGAATTTTTATCATAAATAGATGCTGTATCTTGTCAAATGCTTTCTCTGCATCTATTGAGATGAACATGTGATTTTCATTCTTCATTTTCTTAATGTGGTGTGTCACATTGATTGATTTCCAGCTGTTGAATCATCCCTGCATCCCTGGAATAAGTGTCACTTGCTCATGTTGTATGATCTTTTTAATTTATTGTTGTATTTGATTTACTAGTATTTTGTTGAGCATTGTTGTTCATCTGTTATATTGGCCTGTAATTTTCTTTTTTTGTGTTTTCCATGTCTGGTTTTAGTACCAGGGTAATGTTGGCTTCTTAGAATAAGTTAGGAAGCTTCCCCTCCTCTTCAACTTTTTGGAATAGTTTGAGAAGGATACGTATTAAGTCTTTTTTAAATGTTTGGTAGAATTCACCAGGAAGCCATCTGGTCCTGGACTTTTGTTTTTTTGGGAGGTTTTTGATTATAGTTTTGATCTCCTTTCTGGTGATTAGTCTATTCAGATTCTCTATTTCTTCTTGATTCCGTTTTAGAAGGTTGTAAGAATTTATCCACGTCTTCTAGATTATCCTATTTGTTGGCCTATAGCTTTTCGCAGTATTCTCTTATAATCTTTTGTATTTCTGAAGCATCCATTATAATTTCTCATTTTTCATTTCTGATTTTGTTTATCTGAGCCTTCTCTCTTTTTTTCTTGGTGAGTCTAGCTAAAGGCTTGTCAATTTTATCTTTTCAAAGAAACAGCTCTTGTTTTCATGGATTTTTTTGTCTCTATTTCATTTATTTCTGCTCTGATTTTTATTATTTCCTTCCTTCTGCTGATTTGGGGCTTTGTTTGTTCTTCTTTTTCCAGTTCCTTTATGTGCACTGCTAGATTGTTTATTTGATTCCACAATTATTCTTATTTTGTTTATGTACTCAAGAATTCACGACACATATTCCAATTGGAGTGCTTTGCATTTCCTCTCGTCGTTTCAACGAATTGACTTCTAAAAACTATCTACAACTTAATTAATAAAACGTTATTAATGTCATGTGTATAAAGAAACTCTTTGGTGAAATAAATAGACTCCTGCTTTGGAAGCAATCACAATTAAGGTTGCCAATACTCACTAACAGCTTTCTGCACAGAAACGCAAAAATAAGTTAGTAAGTAAAGTGCCTTGAATGGTAGAATACTCTGTAAAATATTGTAATCTGTTTATCATCTAGAAAATCAAGAATGGGTTGATTATCCAAAATAACCAATAAGTGATGCACAAGAAGGTTGAAAGACCTGGGTTCATTTAAAGCTACTTCAGTTTATATCTAACATGGGAAAACACTTCTGAAATTATCTGTGGAAACTGAATACAAATATCTTACAGAGATAAGGTCTCGATGCAAATGAAAGTGAATATCTTTATAGAAAAAGTACTCAATTCAAACTCATGTATTGGTTCCAAGCTTAGTTTTATTACTAATTGACTGAATGAACTTAGACAAATCATTTAAATTCTGTAAAATCAGAATGATTTATTTTCTATCTACAAAATGTGTTATTCTGAGATTTAAAATTAGATCTTTCTCTTAAATCAGCTACTTCTTTAGAACCCACGCACATAAAAATCTAACTGTAGATTCTTCTGTAGTTAGATGTAGAATCTAACTGCCCATTCCTGTAGATTCTTCATCTATAATATTTTTTGAAAATGTACTTCTTTGTCTTAATCACTGACACTACCCTAGAAGTGGCTTCATCATCTAACACATGGGCCAACACAATAGTCTAATCTGTCTACCTACATTTAATCACTCCCACTCTGCAATCTACTCTGAACAGCTTCAATATTAATCTTCCCCAATTAGCATTTGATCACAATTATGCTTCAAAAAATCTTTAAACCCTGTGGGTTACATCCAGTATAAAGTTGAAACACTTTAGTATAAATTTAAAATCTTTTTTTTCAGTAAGATTAGCTCTGAGCTAAAATCTGCCACCAATCCTCCTCTTTTTGCTGAGGAAGATTGGTCCTGAGCTAACATCCGTGCCCATCTTCCTCCAATTTATATGTGGGACTCCTGCCACAGCATGGCTTGATACGTGGGGTGTAGGTCCATGCCCTGAATCCAAACTGCTGAACCCCAAGCCACCAAGCGGAGCGCATAAACCCAACTGCTACACCACTGGGCCAGCCCCTAAAATCTTACCTTTTAATGCATCTATTCACAAATTCATTATTTCCAATACACAATCTAGGTAAAATTAGAAAGCAAACCAAGATTAATTGCATTATCCTTACTGTCCCATCTGTCACTTTGTAATATTAATACCAGGCAGGAATGGGGTCAGTAATTACAGCAGCTTCTCTACCCCCAATTTTTCCTCTAGGTTATCTACTAATTTATTAAACTCCACTTCTGTTCTCACTTCTTTTATGTGCCTAAATCACTCCTGATTTTTCTCCCTTCCATGCATCAACACGAACTCTCAGAAAGGATTTGATGAATTATCAGTGTAGCTGAGTGATCCTTTTATGTTGTATTTATGTCACCCATGGAAGCTGTTTCAAACTATCCTTTCTGCTCAAGTTCCATACCCTCAATCCTAGCAGGTGATTTGCTCCTAAATAAAAAACAGAGGAATGTTTACTCAAATTGCTTTTTTCCAACTTTTAACCTACCTTTTATCCATTTCCTCCTGTCTCAGATATGTCCCATTTTTTTTCACTTGAGGTCATCCTCTCAGACCTTTTCATTCCCTTTCCATCAATAATGACTATCATTTTATACCCTCAATCTACCCTTCTTTATCAGCCTGTGTACATACTTAAACTTCTCCTATCCTAAAACAAACAAATGTAATACATATATATGCACACATGACCTATTGTAAAAAGGCACTCTCAAACATTGTGAAACTGTAAATTCATATAGTTATTTTAAAGGAAATATGCCAATATCTATCAACATTTTAAACGTCCATACCTGGTAGCCAAGTAAATTATCACTTTGGCTACTTTGTCCTACAGAAATACCCATACAGACCCCCAGATATTTATGTTCAAGCACATGATTTGCCAGATTGCTCGTAAGAGCTAAAAAAATTAGAAACAATGTAGCCTAATTGGCCTTAGTAGGAGAATGTTTAAATGAATTATATTTCATTCATAATATTGAATACTACGTCACTATTAAAAATAATGCAGTAGATACAAATATGCTAATATAGGATGTTCTCTAATATGTTAAATGAAAAATCTCAAAATAGTAAAGAGGTATAATAATTGCAATTATGCAAAAATGCATGTGGGCTGGCCTTGAAGAATAACAAAGGTGACTTTCTGTTTTTGCTCTTTCTATTGAATTTGTACAGTGAGCGAAATCTTTATAATAATTTTCTGTGTGTGTGTGTATATATACTTACGTATGTATATATATATAAATCTTAAAAATATATATTCTTTCCCCAGATCCTTCCTTCCTCTATTTTCCTACAATCACATGGGCTTTTGAAAATGTTTACTTTTGATTTTTAAAAGTTTATTTTAATAAGACAAAAAATAATAATGTTATCCATAATTCTAGAAACCAAACACAATCATTTGGTGCCTTAGCTACTTTCTACAACAGTATAAAAATGGGAGGATAAACTATAACCTACCACCTGCTGTTGTAAATAAAATTCCATTGGAACACCAACACAGTCATTTGCTTGTGTATTGTCTACGGCTGCTTTCACATCACAATGGAAAAGTTAAGTAGTTACAACAGAGACTGTATGATTCACAAAACCTCAAATATTTACTATCTGGACATTTTCAGAAAAAAAGAATTGCTGACACGTTGAGTAGAACATATCACAGCAGCATATTTTACATAGTTGTAATCAGTGTTAATACAATTTTGTGCTCTTTACCATTTAATATCATAGAAAGTTCATTTCCTTATCACTATTTTTATGAGCATAATCACTAACGAGTTTACAGAAAGTCTTCTGTCAGATAAGACATTATTTAAAGGAATATTTACTCATTGTTGAAGATCTAGCTTCTAATTTTTCAGTATTAGAAATAATTCTCAGAAGAATAACTCTAATGAGTATTTTGAGAACATTTTGGGTAATTCCCTTACAGTAGATTTTAAGAAATTGAATTAGTGGGTCAAAGGATATGAATATTTTAAAGTTTTCATAGAAATTATCACACAAATGTCCAAAAGATTTGTACCAATTGATAAGGGCAGCAGCAATACATGCTGGTATTAAACTCATTTGACAATGACAGGGAAGGTTATGGGGACGAAAGTTTTATATATATATGCAAGTTTGTATGTCACTAGTTTATAATCTGTATTTTTTTCATTACTACTCGGGTTGCATATTTTTCCTTCCTTTCTAAACTTTTAGATAGTATCTGATCTCATCTTTTATTCATTGTTGGGATCTTCAACTTATTTGTGTTATCAATTCTATGATTTTTGTGTAAGAATCGATTTATCTGACATAATTACTTAAATATTTTAAAATTTCTTAATGTGTTATATTTGACCAAACTCTTTAAAACAATATTATCTGTCTTTCATCTTCCTCTGTTCCACTGAAATGCTGGAGAAATTTTTATTATTGATCTGCTTTTAAAAAAATTATCTTTTCTTACTCATTTGTGGCATTTGACCCCGATGACCCTTATTACCACATTAAAACTCTCTTCTTTCTTATTTATACAACTTTTTTCTCCTAGTTCTCCTATCCTGTGACTATTTGTCAATTTCCTTTGTTTTATTTCTCTTCTTCTTCTCATATTTCAAATACTGATAGTCTTAAGGTTTCATCTAATCATTCTTTTCTTAACACTCACTGAATTTTTCTGGTATTCTCATCCTCTGCAAAGTCTTTATTATCTTTTATACTTTTATGTCTTCATTATTCATTTTCTTCCTGAACTCCTGTCATATATTTTCAAATTCTTACTGAATAGCTACACGTGGATGTCTGGCAAGCTGTTCCAACAAATTCATTAGCTCTTCAATCTCCTGAAAGTAGCTCCTCTTCCTGTAGTCCATACCTTGGTTAGTAATACTGTCACTGCGCTATTTTATCTAGCTAAAAATTGTGGAGTTGTCCTTTTTACTTGACCTCTTTCTCATACTCCACACTCAATAAGTCACCAAATATCATCAATTCTAACTCCTAAATGTCTTATTCTTTGAACTATCCCCACTGCCAAGGATTAGGCCTTCATCATACCATTCAATTGTTTTTTAACTAGTTTCTCACATGTAAACCCTTAATTTATATTTCCTAGTTCTGGAGATTCTCCCCCTTTATTGCACTACCCCTACTGTATTATAATAATTTATTTACATATTGGAATTCTCAATCAGACCATGAGCTCCTAACAGTGTCATATTAGTCTTTTCAATTCCACTTCTTAGAACAAAGAAAGTATTGCTATTGAACATTCGACAAATATTTGAGTCTAGGTATTCATATATTTTTAACACAAGACACTATATTAGTTTACCAAGGCATTTAGCCCTCACTTTAATTATGAAAAGGACAAAAAGGATGTCTATTAAAGATGTTTTAAATCTTATAATATAGGTTTGGATGAATCTCCTTGCCACCTCTAAAAGTCCAACAAACAAGCAACAATATGTAAATAATCTAAAACTTCTTCCAAATAGATCGATACCAAAATAGTTTCTCAAACACCATATTAGTTCATAACTACATGTGTTAGAATATTTATTCAGCTACTTTAACAGAGGTCTAATAATGAATCTCAAGAAAGATAGAAGATTTAGTTCTCTCACAAGTAGGTGTATGGGTGTAGGGAGCTTTGTCCCCTGAGGTCAACCAGGAATGTATCCTTCTATGTTGCTACTACGTTACCAGCCCCCAAGATATTGCCTTTGTCTAAACTGCTTTACCATCACTACATCAAAAATAAGGTGAGGTGGGAGGGGGTGGATAGCAAGAGCACCTTCCTTTTAGGGACATAACTTAAAAGTTGCACACACCACTCCTGCTCATATTCAATCTGCCAGCATTTGGTCTTGTGACCAAATCTGGGGGCAAGAAAGGCTAGTGAATGTAGTATCTAGCTGCACAGCTGTCTTAGGTCAGGTTTCCCTGGAAAGGGATTTCAAAGAAGATATTTGTCTGCAAGAATTTATTGGGATGGATGTTCTTGGGAACAATATCTGTAAGGAAGTATTGGAAGCAGGATTGAATTGCAATGAGCTTGCAACAGAGGCCACAGTGCATCCCATGGAAATCTCTGAAGTTACGATGGCCCTACAGAAATGTCTAGAATTAAGGCAACTCTGGATCTACATGTGATTGGACAGGGACTGCCCTGGAGGAGGAGACATACTTTGGATGAGCCAGCTTCCTTTAGCCAAGGGTAATTTTTAAGGCGGTAGCCATCAATAACCACCACTCCTGACATCTGGGAAAGTAGGAGGCTTGATCATGCAAGGGAAATCTGTGCAGTGAATTTCAGCACCAGTTACTGTAGCTGTATGCTCAGCTAACACTTGAGAGGTTCTCTTAGAACAGTAAAAGGGAGGGATGGATATTGAGAGAATGTATTAGTTTTCTATTGCTATGTTACAAATTACCACACAGTTAGAAGTTTGAAACAATCCCAGTTAATATTTGATAGCTCTGTAAGTCAGAAGTCCTGTTTGGTTTGGCTGGTTTCTCTGCATCGAGTCTCACAATGCTGGAGTCAAGGTGTAAGCTTGGCTGAGCTTCTATCTAAAGAATTTGGGAAAGGATATGCTTTCAAGTTCATTCAGGTTGTTGGCAAAATCCAGTTACTGCCACTGTAGGACTGAGGTCCTTATTTCCTTGTTGACTGTCCTCAGCTCCTCAAGGCCACCCATTCCTTCTTTTTTTTTTTTTCCTTTTGAGGAAGATTAGCCATGAGCTAACTGCTGCCAATCCTCCTCTTTTTGCTGAGGAAGCCTGGCCCTGAGCTAACATCCATGCCCATCTTCCTCTGTGTTATATATGGGACTCATACCACAGCATGGCATGCCAAGCAGCACCATGTCCACACCTGGGATCCGAACCAGCGAGCCCTGGGCCGCCAAAGCTGAACACATGCACTTAACTGCTGCGCCACCGGGCTGACCCCATACCCATTCCTTCTTATACAGCTCGGTTTTTAAGATCTCATGTGATCAGATCAGATCTACCTAACTTAAAGTCAACTATGCCCTATAACATAACATAATCATAAAGGTGATATTTTATCATATTCACAAGTTCTAAGCACTAGGGAGTAGAATTTTGAGGGGACCATTTTTAGCATTTTACCTATCACAGAGAATATTAATAGTCACTGCTAGATTTTTTAACAACAGAAATTGTTTTTAAAAAAGCCTTATCACATAAATTAAAATGCGAAATGAAAACAATAAAACTAAAACCGAAGAACTTTCTAATCAATACTGCTCTATTAGACAAATATACGCAAATATTTAAAATTAATCATTTTCTTAACATATATTATATTCTTGTGATGATTCATCAGCTTCTTCTTGAATCTAGGTAGCATTGACTCTTGGCGAAACAAAAAGTGGTAAAGACAATGTAGAATACTTGTGGAATGTTTAAGATAGGTTCAGTCATCAAAAATTACCTCTTAAAGTTAAAAGACAATGATTTTACTGCATATGTGGAGAAATTAATGAACATTACCACCTGTGCCTTTGTCCATGTAATTTACTACTGAATGGTATACCTCCCCAGTCTAAAACAATATAATAGAAAACTACAAAACAATAGTCTCCTTAGCTCACAAATTCATGGCCTGCTCATGCAACTTTGACTGACTTTTCTGTAAAGTACTCTCTATCTGTGTGTGTGTGTATGCGTTTGTTTTACAACTCCTATGATTATTGCACTTGTTTTTACTAAAGGGTATTTGAGAGATTACTGTGATTCAACATGAATATTTTAATATATGTTTAAAGCTAGTTCCTGAGTTAAGCATCTTTTTTGTCCTAAAATTAAGCATCCAGAAAAGAAATGTCTCTGTAAGAGAATCCATGTATGATGGAGTGTAAGTTCCCTTGGAATCATTAGTTCTGATAATTTTTAGAAGTTTATTTGGTGGTGGAAAGATGAGTGCCAATCTATATATTCAACAATAAAACAAATAGTTATTTTTATTGTATATTTTCTGTATGCTGATCATTCAACAATAGCATTATGCTAAATATTGGAGATAAAATATTTAACAGCAAAGAACAGATTCTGCCCTCATGGAGTGTAATAAGTCATGATTGCTTTGGGAGTTCTTTGTCTTAAATGTGTTTTGGAGTTTGTGGGACTAGCACAGAATGTTTAAAGTTCAATATTTTTACCACATTATTTAATCATCTCTCCCCAATCTGGAAGTAAGACTGGATACGAACAAGTAAGGAAAGAGTTAATTGACTCAACAAACTAGTTACTGGAATGTTTAAATTCAAGGACTCCTCTGATGTATATTTTTAATTTTGAGACATCTTAATGATGACAAAATTTCCTAATCTTTTCTCCACTTTGCCTGGACATAAAAACAAAATCATGGTCCAAAAAGAACAAAGAATGACTATTCCTTGAAAGAATTTTCTGTTCAGACAAATATGAATTTAATGGTCTCTTTTGCATATTTTCACAAATAAACAAAAATACTAAAAAGCAATGGCCTTATTTCTGAGCCAACTTCTACATCTTCAGATGAATTGTGTTCCAAATTTCATAAATAATACAAAGGGAATAAATAGTAATAATAATGCATATAAAAATAAATTTAGAGAAATAATCCTTAGCAAAAGGGCTGAAATTAGCTACTTTATAGACATTGATTCTGTGCTTACTCTTTATCATTACATATCAGAACTTCTCTGCCCAACTAGAAATAAATGTATGCAGATAAGAAGAAAGTGTGTTTGAACATGGTATCAGAAATAAAGAGAGGTAGGATAACATAAATTAGGATTTTAAATTATTTTTCATTATCATGTCATGACTATAGCTTCATAGCCAACTGCAAGAGACACTGCAGAAGACAAGATCAAGAGGCAAAGAGATAACTAAGAATTCATTTTACATGCTTATTAATGTCTTATTCGCTACGTATGGGGCAAATATAATTAAAACAAGAGAAAATTAGTGGAAGAGAATTTTTAAAAGACAATGAAATCACAGGTGAATTTAAAAACAGAAGATTCCAGGGCACTCAAAACATCTTCTTATAGCAGCCATTCCCAACTAAAAGCACTTTAGGATTATGTAAAACAGTTTTTCAAGTTTCTCCTAGATATGAAAGGATCAAAGACTATAACTATAACATTCTCTCCATAATGAGGCAATACTGAAAGGTATTATTTCTACCATCTTCAAAAAACTCTTGTGCCACTCCATCATTTCTCCTCGGATAAAAATGGTCAAACATAAATGTAATGTCAAATTAAAAAAGAGGAAAACGCTCAAGTGCTGTACTGTACCTGCCAGAAATGATTACTAAAGACTCATTCCCATAAGTCGTCTCTGATTACAGAATTGACTTGGAAACAACCTCCATCAAAGTTAGTTATAAGAAGAAAATATAAACCACATCTTTAACAGCAAAGCTAATATGGATTGGAGTGCTGATTTTTTAAATGCAAATTAAGAGAAACTTAATTGGACTCTTCCAATAGCACAACTTTGGAGCTTGTCAGTGTCAGTATTCACTACTTTGTCAACACATAATCACAAGAAAATGGACAACTCTAAAAACTACAATTCTTTGCATTTGACCAGAGTTCAGGTTGGACAGCTTTTAATAACAATGATCTCAATTCTGATGTTTGAAAAGATTTTCATTAAGAACATTCTTTTCTAAGTGGCCACATATGAGAGTATATTTAGTATTTTTTCAAGGAAAATATCACTTAACTTTTCTACTTGATAGCAAACTTTAGAGACAATGTATTTAATATAAAATGGAAACTTAAAGACGGCTTTACTCGTGCATTCATTTGTGGAAGGCTAAATTATACATAGGAAATTGACATAATGATGTCACTCAGTAATTTGGAATTTAAGATCACTTGGATGTACTTGGTTGAAGTTTGTCTTTCCTCTCTGTTTAAAAAAGAAAAGTTTCTATTTTCAGCAAAATCAAATGTACATAAGGAAAGGACTTTCTGTATTTAAGAGTAAGGACCACAAACTTACTAATTTAGAAGTAGCTTTTGCAGAAAAACATTGCTTGGGCTAATGAAAACAAGTTCCTAGTATAATAAGTGAACTTATTTTTTTAAAGCAGATATTGGTATATAATCATGACTTGAAGGATATACAAGGCTAAAATAACATTACTTTTTGACAAAGAAAGGAAAGGGTATTTCAGGATGTTGAAATAGCATCAACTAGGATTTAGATGGAAGAAGTCCCATATGACAATTCTTTTCTGACCATTCTACTTCCTAACAAAGATTTAGGCAACCCCTACCAAATAAGACTTTGCACATTTGATAGGAAACTACTTTCCATACCTGGAATAGGGGCAGAAATGTATACCGCACATTCTTGGGAGGATAAATTGCCCTGCTGAGTTTGAGGAGAGGTTTCATGTAAAAAAAATCTATATGCTAAAATAGGTCAAGTTGTGGAAAGCTATGAGAGGCAAGTTGAAGCATTTGTATGTTATCTTGTAACACTTTAGTTCTCAACTTTTTTTCTTTGGCATCATATCTGATGCATGGCATTCATATGGTCAATGAATTCCCTGGGGTGTACCCAGAGATATGTGCAACTCTCGGTGTGGGAGATTCAGCTCCACCTCTTTCTCTTCCACATAAGAAAATGTTTCTGAATGAATGAGAATCTTATTATAGGGACAATTGTGAATCCAGTCAAATGTATTATTTAAATCATTTGTAAATTGTACTTTCATATTAGTACAAAATTACTTATGATTCATCCCACAATCGACCATAGTGTAAAAATAGCCAATGGTATGTTGACGTTTTATGAGAAAAGAAGTCATATGCACACCACTGTGTGTACGCATTTATTTATCATAATGTGGAGGCGGCAAATCAATTACTCATCAACTCTAGGATTTCAGCCTTAAAGTACTTTGGGATATCCCAGACCAAGATAAAATGGTAAATATTGAAAAGATGGGACATTAGGATATGAGTTATAAAGGAAAACTCAGTGGACTTTGTTTCTATTTCTTTTACGACCAATGCAAATAAAGAATGAGAATGAATTGTGTTGAGAGTTTGTGTAGGGCTATTTTAAAATTTAACAGTTGGGTTTAAATTCAGATTGATTTTGGCATCAATCTGGTCCAAAGGGATATTTTTTGTTATGATAAACCACATGAAATTGCTGATAGTTGACATTTTGACCTACAAAAATAGTAATTTCATATAGTTCAATCTAATATAATCCCTGTAAAATGTAAAATGTTAACTCCCTTAGATAAACAAGAGGTTTTGAATTCTCAAGGAAAAAGAATCAAAAAGGCATAACAGGAGTGAAGTCAGCATCATGGCAGAGTGAGCTCTGCCCTTAGTCTCTCCCTGCTAAGATACAATGAAAAAGACATTCATAAACCAACAGAGGACATTCACACAACACACTAGACATCTGAGAGATCCACATAGTGACATGTCTGAAGGCAGGGGTGCTGGATCCCCCAAGAAGCAGTGGAAGGAAGTAAGGGGATCTCCTCTCTCTCCCCAGTGGTAGTGATCTAGGGCGCAGCATCTCAAGTGGTGGCTGGCTGGTACGTGACTCAGAGGACAAGGGGGAAAAGTCAGCCTTCTATGCTAATGCTCTCACTCTTGGAGTTCCCTCCCAGCCCTCAGGAATGCTCCACACTGAGGTGGCTAAGCAATAACAGGGGCATGTGCACCAAGCTGAGAAGTTCAGGTGGGCAGGCAGGGAGTGCAGAGCAGGAGCACAGGGGATTGTGGATGTGAAAGAAAGCACGCCACCACTCCTCACCTGGTGCATCAGCTCTGCTGATCTGCCACAGCAGGGGATCCCCACTACAGTGCCTTCACCTATGTGTGTGACCAGTCAGGCAGCAGTGGTTAGCAGGCAAATGCAGATAAACCCCATTGTCACAGCTTCCAATGGGGAAGCACAACCATCAGTGATAGGTTCAGAAAACACAACTCCTGCCACCTCAACCCCTACAGTGGTGACAGGTGGAATCTGTGACAAGATAATACCAAATGCACAACTTCAAAAGTCAACCCAATCAAATCACATGAAAAAGTTTATTAACCCTCAAGAAAAGAAGGAAAATAGCAAGTATCCAGAAACCAATCTTAAAGTCATAGAAGTTTACAATCTAAATGACAGAGAATTCAAAATAGATGTCATAAAGAAACTCAATGACTTACAAGAAAACAGAAAGGAAGTTCAAAGAACTCAGGAATAACATAAATTAGCAGAGAGAATTCTTCAAAAAAGAGATTGAAACTATTAAAAATCATAAATGTTGGAGACAAAGAACACAATGAATGAGATAAAGAAAAATCTAGAGTCCTTAAAAAAATAGACCTGATATTATGGATGATAGAATTAGTGATTTAGAGGAAAGAGATATAGACATTCTTCAAGTGAAAGAAGCCAATACAACTTCTAATTACATCAATATAAAAAGACCTTCTCCAAGACATATAGTAGTAAAGCTGGCAAAAGTCAATGACAAAGAAAAAACTACTAAGAGCAGCAAGGCAAAAGAAAATACATAAAAGGAACCCCTATCAGACTTTCAGCAGATTCCTCACTAGAAACTGTACAGGCTATGAGAGAGTGGAATTATACATTTAAAATTCTGAAAGGTAAAAATTTTCAGCTGAGTGCACTCTATCCAGTGAATCTATACTTCAGATATGATAGAGAAATAAGAACTTTCCCAGATAAACAAAAGCTGAGGGAGTTCTTCACTACAAGACTCCCCTACAAGAAATGATCAAGAATGCCCTCACATCCAAAAAAAAGAAAACGAATACAAAGCCTTGAACAAGGAGAAAAATAGACAGATAAAATCAGAAAATTGCAGCTCTCTATCAGAACAGTCTAGCAAACACTTAATTATAACTTTACAGATAAAGGGAAGGAAAGCATCAAAAATAACTGTAATCACTTCATTTTAATCACAAACAGCACAAAATGGAATAAGTTATGACAACAATAACTTAGGGAAGAGGAAAAGGATGGGACCTGCTTAGCCTAAAGAAATAAGAGGTTGTCAGAAAATGGAGTATCTTATCTACGAGATCTTTGATACAAACCTCATGGTAACCATTAAACAAAGAAACCAGAACAGAGACACAAATAATAAATAATGAGAAAAGAATCACAGCAAATAACCAAAGGGAATTGGCAGTCAGAAATACATGGAATGAGAAACAAGGGGAATACAGAACAACTAGAAGAGATGTGATAAAATGGCAATATTAAGCCCTCATGTATCAATAATCACTCTAAATGTAAATGGATAGAATTCTCCAATCAAAAGACACAGAGTGGCCGGAAGGATTACAAAAAAAGTTCCAATAAACTGCCTCTTGGAAATGAATCTCAGCACTAAAGACAAACACAGGCTCAGAGCACAGTGATGGAACACAATACTCCAGGCAAATGGCAAACAAAAGAAAGCAGGTGTTGACATACTTATAACAGACAAAGCAGACTTCAAGATAAAAAAGGCAATGAGAGACAAAGAGGGGCAGATTAGTGAGAAAAGGGACACTCCACCAAGAGGACATAACACTTGTAAATGCACCTAACACAGGAGGACTAAAGTGCATAGAGCAATTGTTAAAAAACCTAAAATGAGAAATTAACAGCAACACAATAATAATAGGGGACTTCAACACCCCACTCACATCAATGGATAGATCATCCAGACAGCAAGTCAACAAGGAAATAGTGAAATTAAATAAAAAACTAGACCAAATGCACTTAATAAATATATATAGAACACTCCATCCAAAAACATCAGAATACACATTCTTCTCAAGTGCTCATGGAACATTCTCAAAGATAGACCATATATTAATAAACAAGGCAAGCCTCAATAAATTTAACAAGATGAAAGTTATATAGGGCATCTTTTCGGTCCGTAATGCTATGAAACTAGAAATCAACTGCGATAAAAAAGCTGGGAAAGTGACAAATATGTGTATGCTAAACAACATGTTAGTGAACAACCAATGGGTCAATGAAGAAATTAAAGGATAAATCAAAAGATATCTCGAGACAAATGAAAATGAAAACATACCATACTAACCCATATGGGAAGCACAAAATTGGTCCTAATTGGGAAATTCATGGCAATACAGGCCCACCTTACAAACAAGAAAAATTTCAAATAATTAGTCTTAACCTACACCTAACAGAAGTAGAAAAAGAAGAACAAACAAAGCCCTCAGTCAGCTGAAAAAGTGAAATAATAAAATCTAGAGTAGAAATAAACGAAATAAAAGCCAAAAAAAATAGTAAAAAGGGACAATGAAATTAAGAGCTGGTTCATTGAGAAGATAAAACAAGTTGACAATCTCTTAGCCAGACTCACTAAGAAAAAAAGAGGGGAGGCTCAAATAAACAAAATTAGAATTGAAAGAGGAGAAATTACAATGGATACCCCAGAAATACAGAGGATTGTAAGAGAATACTATGAAAAACTATATGCCAACAAATTGGACAAACTAGAAGAAACAAACCAATTCTTAGATTCATACAACCTCTCAAAACTCAACCAAGAAGAAATAGAAAATCTGAATAGATGAATCACAACTAAATAGATTGAAACAGTAATCCAAAACCTCCTCAAAAATAAAAATCCAGGACCAGATGACTTCTCTGGAGATTTCTATGAAATATTGAAAGAAGATTTAATACCTGTCCTTCTGAAACTATTCCAAAAAAATTGAAGAAGACATAACACTTCCTAACACATTCTATGAGGCCAATATTACCTAGATCCCAAAGCCAGACAAGGACAACACAAAGAAGGCCAATACTGCTGATGAACATAGATGCAAAATCCTCAACAAAATATTGGCAAATCAAATACAGCAATATGTTAAAAGGATCATCCACTGTGATCAAGTGGAATTTATACCAGGGATGCAGGGATGGTTCTACATCTACAAATCAATCAATATGATACACTTCATCAACAAAATGAGGAATAAAAACTACATGATCATCTCAATAGATGCAGAGAAAGCTTTTGACAAGATCCAACATCGATTTATGATAAAAACTCTCAAGAAAATGGTTTCAGAAGTACTTCAACATAACAAAGGCCATATAGGACCAACTCACAGTCAATATCATACCCAATGGTGAAAACCTGAAAGCCATCCCTCTGAGAACAGGAACAAGACAAGGGTGCCTACTCTCACCACTCTTATTCAACATAGTACTGAAGGTCTTTGGCCAGAGCAATTAGGCAAGAAAAAGAAATAAAATATATCCAAATTGGCAAGGAAGAAGTGAAACTTTCACTGTTTGCAGATGATATGATTCTATATATAGAAAACCCTAAAGAATCCATCAGAAAACTATTAGAAATAATCAACTACAGCAAATTTCCAGGGTAAAAAATCAACTTACAAAAATCAGTTGCATTTCTATACACTAATAATGAAATAGCAGAAAGAGAAGTCAAGAATACAATCCCATTTACAATCACAAGAAAAAGCATAAAATATTTAGAAATAAACTTAACCAAGGTGATGAAAGACCTATACGATGAAAACTATAAGGCATTATTGACAAAAATGAATAATGACAGAAAGAAATGAAACGATATTCCATGTACATGGATTGGAAGAATAAACATTGTTAAAATGTCCCTACCATCTAAAGCAGCCTACAGATTCAATGCAATCTCAATCAGAATCCCAGTGACATTCTCCACAGAAACAGAACAAAGAATCCTAAAATTCATGTGGCGTAAAAAAGACACCGAATAGCTAAAGTGATCCTGAGAAAAAAGAGGAATGCTAGAGGCATCGCAATCCCTGACTTCAAAATATGCTACAAAGCTAAAATAATCAAAACACCATGGTACGGGTACAAAAACAGACACACAGGGGCTGACCCAGTGGCATAGTCATTAAGTTTGCATCCTCTGCTTTGGCGACCCAGGGTTCACCAGTTTGGATCCCAGGCACGGACTTATGCACAGCTTATCAAGCCATGCCTTGGCAACCATCTCACATATAAAGTAGAGGAAGATGGGCACAGATGTTAGCTCAGGGCCAATCTTCCTCAGCAAAAAGAGGAGGATTGGCAGTGGATGTTAGCTTAGGGCTAATCTTCCTTAAAATAATAAAATAAAATAGACACACAGATCTGTGGAACAGAATTGAAAGCCCAGAAATAGAACCACACATCTGCAGGCAGCTAATCTTTGAGAAAGGAGCCAAGAACATACGTTGGAGAAAAGAAAGTCTCTTAAATAAATGGTGTTGGGAAAACAGACAGCCACAAACAAAACAATGAAAGTAGACCATTATCATTCACCATACACAAAAATTAACTCAAAATGGATTAAAGACTTGAAGTTAAGACATGAAAACATAAAACTCCTAGAAGAAAATACACTCTTTGACTACCATCTTTGAAGCATATTTTTGAATACAATGTCTACTCAGGCACCAGACTCAAGAAAAATAAACAAATGGGACTTCATCAGCTTCTTCAACGTAAAGGAAATCAGGAATGAAACAAAAAGTCAACCCACCAACTGAAAGAAAATATTTGCAAATAATATATCTGACAAGGGGTTAATCTCCAAAATATATAAAGAACTCATACAATGCAACAACAAATAAACAAACAACCTAATCGAAAAGTGGGCAGAGGATATGAACAGACATTTCTCCAAAGAAGATATACAGACAGCCAATGGGTACATGATAAGATATTCAACATCACTAACCATTAGGGAAATGCAAATCAAAACTACAATATCACCTTACACTTGTTAGAATGGCTATAATTACCAAGACAAAAAAGAACCAATATTGTAGAGGATGTGGAGAAAAGGAGACCTTCATACACTACTGGTTGGAATGCAAACTTGTGCAGGCACTATGGAAAAAAGTATGGAAATTTCTCAAAAAATTAAAAATAGAAATAACATGGAACCCAACTGTGGCACTACTGTGTATTTACCCAAAGGACTTGAAATCAACAATTCAAAGAGACTTATACACCCCTATGTTCATTGCAGCATTATTCACAATAGAGAAGATGTGGAAGCAACCCAAGTACCCATCAACTGATGAATGGAGAAAGAAGATGTGGTATGTATATACAATGTGTTGATGAAAACAATCCATAACCAATCTATAAATGAAAATTTGGGAGAGTTTATTCTGAGCTAAAATCTGAGAACCATGGCCCGGGGCCTTTCTTCCCGAAGGAAGAAAGGGCACCAAAGAAGTGAGGTATACAGAGTAGTTATATACCCCCAAACCAGATGTTTTACATATGATTGAAGTGCCCCTCCCACAATAGTCACAAGATTGCCTAGTCAGCACAATGCTTGATGGACACAGCAGGTAGTGGATCTGCTATCTCAGTGGGCGCAGCAGGAAGCAAACCTGTTGTCTCAAGCTGGGTAGTCACAGGTCAGCACAGCAATCAGTTCCTAGCCTAGGGAAAGATGCTTAATCCTTAAGGAAATGCCAACGTTGGGAGGGGGAGGGAAGTTGCACCTTTATCTCAAGGGCCTTTGTTCTTGCCATAGGGAATGTCTAAAGCAGATATACAATGCATGCTGAACGGCCACCCTCAGGCCCTTTTGGAAAAACAAATTCAGACCGAATTAGGTTTAGACCAAATGGCTTCCTCATATACTCCAATATGTCCTATTGCTTGCCATTTCTATTTGTCAAATGGAATACTACTAAGCCATAACAAATACAAAATTGTCCCATTTGCAACAACATGGATAGACCTGGACGGTATTATGTTAAGTGAAATAAGCCAGACAGAGAAAGACAAACAGTCCATGATTTTATTCATATGTAAAAGATAAACACCTGGACAAAAAGAACAGATTAGTGGTTACCAGAGGGAAAGGGGGTTAGGGAGTGGGCATAAGGGGTAAAGGGGCACATATATATGGTGACTAACAAATAATAATGTTCAACTGAAATTTAACAATGTTATAAACTATTATGACCTCAATAAAACGTTTAAAGCTGAAAAAAATGCATAACAAAAGGAACATTAAGCATCAACCTATATTTATAGCTACACGATCCCAAACAACAGATAAAAATTGAACATCCAGTCATGCTGATGTTTCCAAGCACCACAAAGATGAAATATTCAGATAAATAAATGCACATTTTTCTTCTAGACATCTAGAAATAGTCAATCTAAGATGGGATTTCAAAGAGTAGAAACTAACTCCATATAATCATACTAAATAAAACCACATCGCCTTTTTATATTTTCTTCTTCTTTAAAGGAAAAGAATACAAGCAAGTTTAATGTAAGATTCAGAAAACAGATTTTTTAAAAATTAGGGTAAATAGCTTTCTATTATGCTTAAATGCTAAGCAGTGATAGCTGGCCTACATGTAGACTTGGTAAAGAAAACAGTGGCAGCTTACAGGCATGTATTGCTTTGCCCATTGGTAATAATAATAATTGTTAGTTGTTAACTAATAATTACGATTGATGTTCTAATAATTTTTTGAATACAGTTTCAATGTTTAAAAATTGAAATGCCTACCAATTTGGATTTCTAGCCTCTGTAGAAAATTTCAAAGATCTAGCAACACTGACCGCACATTTGCAGATGTCAGCAATCAGCCAAAAGTGAGGAGCAAATACTCCCTTCAGATGAGGAAAGCACTCTCATTTTCCAAACACGCTTCCCAGCTCATTTCATTTCATTATGTTCTTGTTCCTTGAAAGCATTTGAGTTTGTGATCTTTGACTTAGTGTTTGAGGACCAAATGTATATGATTGGGACAGATTCGGGCAAAGGGATGAATTATAGATCAATGAGAATTCTCTTATCTCACATTCTCTCCCTCAGCCCTGTGAAAACATATGTATGCTTCAAAATGAATGATCATAAAAGCATGTGATTAAAAGATATAATTTGCATGTAAACATTTTAACAGGATTACTTCCATCTGTGGAAAGATTATTTTGGCAGAAGGGAAAAGAGGTCCTTTTCCAGAGCTTCTCAAATAAAATGGTATAGATACCCACTTTAGCTTATATGTATAATTATTCCTTTATAGAAAACCTTGAAGCAATATTTAACAAGAAAACAAGTCACAACTGCTATGAATTTTGGAAAAAAGAAAAAAATGGAGCTATGCGACTCCTTTTTCTGTATCAGTACCAGGCATCCTGTGTGGTTAGAGCCAAAATGCCATCTATTAATAGAGACTTCTGGAAGGAAGGGTACAATAAAGAACTCTTGTTTTCATACCTATTAAATATTTCTATAATATTTAAGGATTTTGAGTCAAGTTATAACATTTGACTGCAACTTAGACCAAGAAATGTGGAGTAAGAATCTTTACTGTAATGGGAGATTGAGACAAGGAAGGAACTTTTCTTATGTTACTTGACCTTTAGCTTCCTTTGGATTGAAGGAAATAGGAAGATTTGGGCTCTAAAACAGGGATCAAGAGAATGCCTATGATTTGAGATGATGAAAGTGGTGAATTCAGGCGAAGAGAATTAAGTGAGCTCCAGAAATTGTGACTCAACAAGATGAGAACTAATGAAGGAAATGGACAGTAGGTAGTAGGAGATCTTGTGAAAGAGCAAGATGGATTTTAGAAATCACGACATCAGACATTCAACTTACAGATTTTTTTTCTGGTATTGTATTTTTTTTCTTGTGTTGTATTTTCTTTTGTTATTCTCATGTTTTCAGTAAAGTTTATTAAACAGTACAGCCTAGAGTCAGCAGTGCTTAGGTGAATAGAGGTGTCTGGGCTACATTTCCCTAGGAATAAAGCCAATTTGGAGAAACAGGCCAGGGCAAGCAACTTTACCAGTTTGGGGAGCAGTTATAAAATGGCCATAGATTAGTGACATAGAAGCCCAGATAAGATATTCAAAATGAGAAGTGAAATCAGCCACAATGAGAATATAAGCATATCCTGGAATGCTCAGTAGTTCTTAAAGAAGGAATTAGGCTTTTTGCAGTCATCTAGGATAGAATCTTTCATTATGATTAGTTGAAAATTAAAAGAGAGTACAGCTTCAAATGGCTGCAGAATTTGTGGACACCTGGTGTCATTGTTTCAATATATTTCAACGACTATTTTCCATGATAGAGACCAGATATTCTTATTCACCTTTGTATCCCCAGACATATATCTGTCATGCATTGAAGCCTTCAATAAATATTTCTTAGATAGATATATGATGTACACATCTGAAGTTGGGGATGTGGTTAACTGGGAAGAACCCTGATTGAGAACAAATTAATTTGCCAAACATGACTTCATTTTCCTACAGTGCAATCGCAGATGAATTCTTCAAAGAAAATTCTGGATTGTTGGTTCTAATGTCCCAGTCGATATCAGAAGAGTGAGATCCACTCTGTTTGCAGGCTTGCACAGGAGAGAGTCATAAAAAAGAGGTAGACCCATGACCACAAGATGAGGAAATCCTGTGCCAGTCCAGGGCCATTACTTCCCTGACTTTACCTTTCTCCCTTATGAATGAACTATATAAAACTAAAGGTACATTTTTCTATGATGTTACAAAATGATTGAACTACTTCTGTGTAATCTTGTCCATTTTCTTGTTTTATTTTTGTATATTTCCTGAAAGATTGTTTTTGAAAGCATTTTTCACTTGTTGGGAGATTATTAATTATTTTCTGAAAATTTTTCACATCAAAGTAATGTTAAGCCAATCTTGACTGGGACTGAAGAGAGAGGAATTTATGAGAGAGTGAGATGTGATTCCAAGATGCCTCTTGCCTCCATCCTGACAGTTTGGCAAAACAGTATACAAACCTCCTTGACTCAAAGCTCAGAACAGGCCCACCAAATTTCATATTGCCCTCTGTAGTCTGGTATTTGATTTTCTACTTATCCGTTAGAGTGACTTTCCTTAGCCTGTTAGCCAAGCTGCTCTAGACACAGTATAATCGGAATAACAGGCACCAATGTTCATCATTTTATCTTTGGTGTTTTTCAATGTTGTGCCAAGGTAAATAAGGAAGGGGATGGGATGGGATGAGACTAGTCTGCCACAGATGCATCCAATAAGAAGATGCTCTACTTAAAGAGAATTTAAAAACAATCAAACAGACTAAAAGTCAGTCTGCTTTTATTATCACCATATGCCAGCATTTCTAAACATTGTCAGTGATAAAATAGTCTTCCTTGCCATGGCTGACTGCTCCCATGGTCCCTCTCACCTTGGTAAATCACTGCTTTCCCCCCCTATTTTCCTTCCATTCTAATTAAATTAACCAAGTGCTTAAAATGATACACACAATACCCTAACTACTGTGGCACTTGTTAGCTGTGTAACCTTGGACAACTCATTTAACATCACTGTGGGTATACGGATAGCCTCTGCTTCACAGAGATGTGAGAAATTAATGAGTTGATTTTTTATAGTGCTTATGAACAATGTCTGGCACATAAGCCTTTCATGTGTTAGCTACTACTACTACTACTACTATTATTATTATTATTATTATTATTATTCCTTTAGGGACTGGACGGTTACTTTTTCGAAAATAAGTACAATAATACTAAGGCTTTATTAATTAATTTGGAATTTTGTTGTAAGGATATTTGTTACATTTGCACTGCTTCTGGATATAATCAAACAACTCAAGCTTAAAGGAGAAGAAACTCATCCTTCTTATATATTTTACCAAATTCTGTATAAAAACAGAAACGACTGCAGAGACTGATTTTGCAGAGAATCTTGAGTTGTGATAAGGATAACGTTCTTTGAGTATCTGATTGTCTACTATGCGTCAGGTACTCTGAATAATACCAAAGTATTAAATATCATCTCTACCCTTACTATCTAGCGGGTGAAAACAAGTCATGCAAAGACCTGTATATACATGAAGTGACTCTTGTATTTGGCCTTGGAAGCTATTGTTAATTGATCACAACACTACTTCTCAACATTAGTGGCTTTACAATCCTTCTGAATATAAGATATCAAGTAGCTATCACCTATCTATGGAAGTTGGTAGTTAGGATAAAACCTCTTTGTTTTCAGGCGTCAAGATGGTACCTAATTATTAAAAAAATAATCTGTGCAGCAGGAAATTATAGTAAAAGGATGAAAGAGTGAAATCTTTGAGAAAGAGTAACCTTCAATTCTACTTAAGAATAAATGAAATTATGTTTAAAATGATCTAAGTGATATAGGAAGGTTGAACAAATATTGTAGTACAATTTTATGGTCACATTTTAAAGAAAATATTCATCTTTCAAAGTCTGAAACAAATTTCATGAAAACAAAACGATCTAATGAAGTCAAGCAAGATTACCTCACATTATTAGGGCCAGTCTCAGTTTAGAATTAGTGTTCTATGGATTAAATTGATTAGCTGGGTTTATATCTATTTGTTGAAAAAGCCTATATGGATTAAACAATCTAAAAATCAAGTAGAATAAGAATTTAAAGTTGATCTATTTCCTTTTTTTAGAAAATATAAAATACAATTTCTTTAATTTTATAGGATATATATAGAGCTCCTAAATTCATAAAACATAAGAAAATACTTCTTATACAGATATTTATATATAACTATGTATTCTTCTTGATTGCTTCTTTTTAAAATGCCAATTCATATGACTCATATTCTAAAACAAACAAGAAAGTATTTTTTATGAAAGTTAAACATGACTTACTTAAAAAATAAAGCTTTTTTACATGAGTTGCAGGTACCTTATGTTCAAATTAAATGTGTAAGGAGTCAAGAATTTAAGCTAAAAAAGTTCAAATGCGTATTTAATTTTAAAACAACACTAACTGTTCTTTAAAATTGTAGAGATAACATGGTATATGATCCCACAATTCACTTTTCATGTCTTTCCTTTGAATTGATATTTCCTAACACAATATTCTTAGCATAGGGAAATACAACTATTAATAATTAACATTTCTGACTTTCAAATACTTTGAGAAAAATTTTTCTGTAATTCTTGGTGAAAGGTAATAATTTTCTGAGTCTCAACTCAGAGGCAAAGAAAGAGTTTGTGATGCTATGAATATTTGGAGATTGTCTTGAGTCTCAGATGCAACTTCAATGTGTACGGTGTTAGTTCAGTATGTGTAGGGAACCAGGCTTTGATATTTTCCTGGTGACCCCTAATATTAATTCGTTTAATGGTCTTTATAGAATTCATTTAATTAGCCCAAACCTTACAAGTAACGATAATTTAAACAGATCTCTTGGGATTTTAGCATTTTTAATATATTTAGACATGTTTTGTTACACACAGGCTGCTACAAAGGCTGTGTTTTGAAAGACAAATGCCCTTTGCAGCTTTTTAATAAACACTTCATAGATGATTTCTAAGATGACTTCTAAGCCTATTTTCAAAACCTTGACAGATGGATGTATTGTTTTGGATTTTGTTCATAAAAGGCAATGAATAAGAATATTTCTTCTTTTTAAAATTCCCTCTTCTGAGTCTAATATGCTCATTATTTACTATACTGAGTTTAAAAGAAATTTCTACGCTAAGGGAAAGCTTCACAAATTAAAAATGCAATGTGTAAATGCAAACATAACTTTTTCACAATAGAAATTGTCTTATTCTTTAGAGAAAATTTGTGGGACTATGTGGATATAGTGTAGTGAGAAGAACTAAGGAGAGAACTGGTATGCATTTTGCAGCGAAACACAGAAGTCAGTGTTCACTGGGATTCAGGACTCTAATAGATCAAGCGACTAGCTCTTCTTAAGTGCTATTGCCTGTTGCAATTTTCTTCCACTTTTTCCTGGAAGCAATCAGTAGACGTTCGATTTCTAGTTTGTCTTGAAACATAGAACATTCAGCTGGGAGAGGTAATGTGTTTAGGTGGGCTACAATTAGTTCTCTAGGAACACTACACTGTGGGAACAACTCAGGCTCTTGTTCCAGATCCCATATACCCCTCTTCTGAATGTAAGAGCTAGTGGCAGTAGGAAAATATATATCTCACCATATCTATATCCAGCTGACCAGGAAGATGGTGCAAAGTCCCCTAGAAGGATAATCATTCTCTTTTGCAGCTGAGGTATCAGTTCAAATTTGTCCACAGTGTGGTGTTTTGCAATTCAATAAAAATTTGTAAGTCATCTATAACCTATTTTATTAAAGAACTGTAATTTTTAAGGAACAAAGCCTGGCTTCACTTTTAATGACTTAGTGCAATATGAACTTAGAGTTTATTTTTGACTCTTAAAAGGCAAGAAGATGGAAATCAACGTGGCCTAGTCAGAGCTAAAGTCAAATAGTCCAATCTGTAGGTCTTCCATACGTAGAAATCTCAAGAATCACTCGTGTTGGCATAAAAGCTGAATGCACAAGACATACATTTGTAGGAGATTTTGGTCTGTCAGATACTTCGTGCTAATATAATAGTTAGCAAACATATCTATATCTAGTAAATTAATAGTGGCACAGGTAACACTAGATACAGACTTGGAGTGATTGGTTAGATTAGATGTTAAATAAAAATATCACTAATCTATATTTGGTACTTCCAGCACTGGGTGCAATGACAGATATAAGAAGATCACACAAACACTATGATCAAGAGTTTAAATTATTCTCATTTTCTGCCTCAAGTACTTGTTCCACTGTACCAGATGATTCTCCTTACTTACAAACATTCTATGATTCTCTTAACTTAAAAAAATCACTCTATTAACGAAACACCCCCATCCAACCAAAGCCCCATTTCTCTGATCCCATTTGTAAGATAACACCTGCAAAAGAGTTTCATGAGCTTAATTTTTCTGTCCTTTCCTGTCATTCTCTCACTTTATTAATTTTACTTTAATTCACATACCACAAAATTTATCATTTTAATGTTTACAATTCAGTGTTTTTTAGTATATTCAGTTTAGTGTTTTTCAGTATACTCTCAAAGTTGTGCAAATATCACCATTATCTAATTTTAAAAATTTTGCATCATCTGAAAAGAAACTTCTTACCCATTAGCAGTAGCTCTCCATGTCCTCCCTCATCATAGCCCCTGGCAACCACTACCTATTTTATATTTCTATGGATTTGTCTATTCTGGACATTTAATATAAGTAGAATCATACAATATGGGGCGTTTTGTGACTACCTTTTTTCACACAGCATAATATTTTCAAGGTTCATCCATGTTGCAGCATGCATGAGTAGTTCATTATTTTATTGTCAATATTGCCTTGTATAGATATACCACATTCTGTTTATCCATTTATCAGTTGACATACATTTGGATTGTTTCTACTTTTTTGCTATTATGAAAAAGCTGCTATGAACATTCCTATATATAGGTTTTTATGTGGACATACGATTTCAATTATCTTGGGTATTACCTAGGAGTAGAATTGCTGAGTCATATAATACCTCTATGCATAATGTTTTGAGAAACTAAATACTTGTTTTCCAAAGTGGCTGTACTATTTACACTACATCAGCAGAGTATATGGGATTACAAAATCTTGATATCTCAACAATACTTGATATTCTCTTTTTAATTTTACCCATTATAGTAGATGTGAAGAGGTATCGCATTGTGGTTTTGGTTTACATTTTCTTAATGACTAATAATGTTGAGCATTTTTTACGTGCTTATTGGCCATTTGTATATCTTTAAAGAAATTTCTATTCCAACATTTTTTTAATTGGGATATAATTTATTGAATTGTAAGACATTTTCTGTATCCTGGAGACAAGTCCTTTATCAGATGTATGATTTGCAAATATTTTCTTCCATTCTATGGGTTTTCATTTCAGTTTGCTCATGGTGTCATTTGAAGCACAAACATTTTTAATCTTGAAGAAGTCCAATATATTTGTTTTCATTTGTTGCTTATCATTTTGATGTCATATAAAAAAAGTCATTGCCTAACTCAAGGTCATGAAATTAACTCTGTTTTATCTTAAGAATTTTATAGTTTTAGCTGTTGTATTTAGGTTTCTACTCGAGTTTGAGTTCATATTTGTATATGGTATGAGTTAGAGATCTAACTTTGTTCTTTTACATGTGGATATCCAGTTGTCTTAGTACACCATTTGTTGAAAAGACTATTCTTTCTCTATTGAATTCTCTTAGCACTGCTGTCAAAAATCAATTTACCATTAATAAAAGTGTTCATATGTGGGTGCCCAATTCTATTCCATTGATCTTTATGTCTATCTTGTGCCAGTACCAAACTGCCTTGATTACCATAGCTTTCTAGTAAATTTTGAAATCAGGAAGTGTGAATCCTCAAATTTGGTTCTTTCTTTTTGAGATTGTTTTGGCCACTATGGATCTTTTCCATTTCCATACAAAGTTTAGAATCAACTTGTTAATTTCTGCAAACAAGTAAAACCAAATTGGCGTTTTTGAAAGGAATTGTTTTGAATCAATCGATTGATTTGATTAAGTCTTCTAAACTATGGTCATGGGATGTCTTTCCATTTATTTAGGTCTTCTTTAATTTCTTTAAGTAATGTTTTGTAGTTTTCTCTGCACAAGTCTTGCATTTCTTTGGTTAAGTTTATTCCTAAATGTTTTTATTTTTTATATGATTATGAACAAGATTTTTTTAATTCCATATTCATATTATTCATCACTAATGTATAGAAATAAAATTGTGTATATTCATGTGCATCGTGCATCCTTTATGAACTCAAGTATTATTTCTAATAAACTTTTTTGTGCATTTCTTAGGATTTTCTATATACAGTATCACGTCATCTGTGAACAGAGATATTTTTCTTTCTTCCTTTCCGACCTGAATTCCTTTTATTTATTTTCCTTCCCTTATTGTACCGGCTAGAATGTCCAACACAATGTTGATTAGACATAGCAAGAGTGGACATCCTTGTCTTGTTTTTGATCTTAGGAAGAAAGCTTTAAGTTTACCATCATTACGTGTGTTGTTATCTGTGGATTTTTTTTTATAGATATCGTTTTTCAGGTTGAGGAAATTCCATTCTATTCCTAGTTTATTGAGTGTCTTGATTTTTTTTAAAGATTGCCACCTGAGCTAAGATCTGTTGCCAATCTTTTATTTTTTTTTTCTTCTTCTTCTCCCCAAAGCCTCAAGTACATAGTTGTACATTCTAGTTGTAGGTCCTTGTGGTTGTTCTATGTGGGACGCCACCTCAGCATGACTTAATGAGCGGTACCGTGTCTGTACCCAGGATCCAAACTGCAAAACCCTGGGCTGCTGAAGCAGAGCACATGAACTTAATCACTCTGCCATGGGGACAGCCCCCTTGAATGTTTTTATTGTTAAAGAGTGTTTCGATTTCTGAAATGCTGTTTCTGCACCAATTGAAGTGATCATGTGGTTATTGTTCTTATCCTATTAATATGGAGCATTATATTGATTTATTTTCATATGTTGAGCCAACTTTGCATTCTTAGGATAAATTCTGCTTGGTCATGTTATTGAATCATTTTTATGTGTGGATAGATTCAATTTGATAGTATTATATTGAGGATTTTTGTCTCTATATTCATGAAGGATATTGGTCTATGGTTTTCTGTGATGCCATTTTCCAGTTTGCCATCAAGGTAATAGTGGCCTCATGGACTCATTAGAAAGTGTTTCCTCCTCTTTTATATGGTGCAAGAGTTTTTCAAGGACTGATTTTTTTTATAAAGAAGAAAGTGGAATAAAGTTTATTGAATACTTAGATTATTTTATTCAATTCTTTTTTTCTTTCAGTTTTTGTGAGATATAGCACTGTATAAGTTTAAGATGTACATCATAATGAATTGACTTACATATATAGCAAAATGATTAACACAATAAGCTTAGTTAATATCCATCATCTCATATGGATACAAAAAAAAGAAGAAAAGTGTTTTTTGTTGTGATGAAAACTTTTAGAATTTACTCTCTTAGCAACTTTAAAATATACTATACAGCAGTGGTAAATATAGTCATCATGTCGTACATTACATCCCCACTACTAATTTATTTTATAACTCGAAGCTTGAATCCTTTGACCACTTTCATGCAATTTTCCCATTTCCCACCCCCCACCTCTGGTAACCAGAAATCTGACCTCTTTGTCTTTAAGTTTGTTTGTTTGTAGATTTCACATATAAATGACATCATACAGTATTTGTCTTTCTGTGTCTGACTTATTTCACTTAGCATAATGACCTCAAGTTCCATCCATGTTGCCACAAATGGCAGGATTTCCTTCTTTTTATAGCTGTATAGTATTCCACTGTATGCATACTTCTTTATCTATTCATCTGTCAAAGGACACTTTGGTTGTTTCCATAACTTGGGCTATTTTAACAATGCTGCAATTATCATGGGGATGCAGATAGTTTTTCAAGATAGTGATTTTCTTTCCTTTGGTTAAATACCCAAAAGTGAACTTGCTGGATCATATGGTAACTCTATTTTCAGCTTTTTGAGGAGCCTCCTTACTATTTTCCATAGTGTCTGTACCAATTTACAATGCCACCAACATTGCACAAAGGTTCCCTTTTCTACACATCCTTGGCAGCATTTGTTATTTCTTGTCCTTTTAATAATAGCCATTCTAACAGGCATGAGGTGATATCTCATTGTGGTTTTGATTTGGATATCCCTGATGATTAATGATGTTGAGCACCTTTTCATTCATCTGTTGGCCATTTGAATATCTTCTTTGGAAAATCTCTATTCAGGTCCTTTACCCATTTTTAATTGGATTGTTCTTTGTATATTTTGAATATTAATCCCTTGTCAGATATATGATTTACAAATATTTTCTCCTATTCCATAGGTTGCCATTTCATTTTGTTGATCATTTCTTCTGCTGTGAAGAAATTTTTCTGTAGTCTCACTTGTTTATTTTTGGTTTTGTTAGTTGTGCTTTATGTATCATATTCAAAAACACATTGCAAGACCTTGTCAAGGAGCTTTTCCCCCATGTTCTCTTCCAGGAGTTTTATGGTTTCAGGTCTTATGTTTAAGTCTTTAATCCACGTTGAGTGAATTTTTGTGAGTGATATGAAATAAGGGTCTAGTTTCATTCTTTTATATGTGAATATCCAATTTTCCCAGCACCATTTATTGAAGAGATGGTCTTTCCTCTATTGAGTATTCTTGGCTCCCTTATCAAATATTAGTTGACCGTTTATGCATAGGCTTATTTCTGGACTCTTGATTCTGTTCCTTTGGTCTATTTGTCTGTGTTTAGTTCAGTACCATACTATATTGATTACTATAGCTTTATAACATAGTTTGAAATCAGGAAGGGTGATGCCTCCAGCTTCGTTCTTCTTTCTGAGGATTGGTTTGGTTATTCAGGGTCTTTTGTGGTTCCATATAAATTTTAGGATTTTTTTTCTACTTCTGTGAAAAATACCATTGGAAACTTGATAGGGAACACATTGAATTTATAGATGGCTTTGGGTAGTATGCACATTTTAACAATAGTAATTCTTCCAATTCATAAACACAAAAGTTATTTCCAATTATTTGCGTCTTCTTCAATTTATTTCATCAGTATCTTCTGAT
Organism: Equus quagga; assembly: GCF_021613505.1. Classification (NCBI taxonomy): domain Eukaryota; kingdom Metazoa; phylum Chordata; class Mammalia; order Perissodactyla; family Equidae; genus Equus; species Equus quagga. Next base: position 21,946,523 of record NC_060276.1, on the reverse strand, counting down.
TTTCACTGTATAAATCTTTCACCTTCTTGTTTAAAATTATTCCTAAGCATTTGTTTTTAATGCTATTGTAAATAGGATTGTTTTCTTTGTTTCTTTTTCAGATAATTTGTTAGCGTATAGAAACAGTACTGATTTTTTATGTTAATTTTGTATCCTGCAACTTTACTGAATTTTTTTATTAGATCTAACAATTTTTTGGTGGGGTCTTTAGGATTTTCTATATATAAAATTACATCCTCTGAAATAGACAATTTTACTTCTTACTTTCCAATTCGGATACCTTTTATTTCTTTTTCTTGCCTGATTCTTTGGTAAAGACTTCCAGCACTGTGTTGAATAGGAGTGGTGAGAATGGGCACCCTTGTCTTGATGCTGATCTTCAAAGAAAAGCTTTCAACCTTTCACCATTCAGTAGGAAGGATTGGTTTTAATTATCCTTTAAACTTTTAGTAGAATTCATCAGTGAAGACATTTAGGCCTGTGCTTTTTTTGTGTGGGTAACATTTTAAAAATTAAAGTATTTCTTGTTATAGATCTATTCATATGTGTTATTTTTTCTCTAGTCAGTTTCCGTAATTTGTTTCTAAGAATTTTCTCATTTCATCTAGTTTATTTAATAATTTTTACCTACAATGTTAATAGCATTTTCTTGTAATCCTTCTATTTCTGTACAATCAGTAGTAACATGCTTTCTTTCACTCAATTTTAAAAATTTGTTTCTTCTCTTTTTCTTGTTGTGTCTTGTTTTGCTCATTTTGGTCATATTTTCAAAGAACCATTTGTTTTGTAGAATTTTTCTGTTTTTCTACTCTCTGTTTTATTTATTTCTATTTGTACTTTTATTATTTCCCTTTTCTTCTTGCCTTTGGTTTAGTTTACCCTTTCTTCATATTTGTCTAAGATGGAATTTTAGTTTATTGATTTGATATATTTATTCCCTTTTAATATAGGTTCTCACAGGTATGACTTCCCTCTAAGCACCGTTTACCTGGATACCATAAGTATCAGTATTTGTATTATTGGACTCATTTATCTAAAAGTATTCTATTTCTCTTATAATTTATTCTTTTACCCTTCTATTTTTTTGATTTGTGTGTATATTTTTTCATTTCCACAGTCTTGAAATTTCTCTCTGTCTTTGACAATTTGATTATGATTTAACTGGGTGTGAATCTCTTTGGTTTTTCCTACTTCAAGGTTGTTGAGCTTCATAGATATGGAGAATAATGTTTTTCATCAAATTTGGAAAGATTTTGACAATTTTTTCTTCAAGTCATTCTTCTGCCCCTTTCTCTATCTCCCTTTCTCTCTCTCTCTTTCTCTGTCTCTATGCCCCCCTCCCTCCTCTCTTGTATATGTTGGTCTTTCTGATGATGTTCCATGGGTCTCTGAGACTTTCTTTATTCATTTTTCTTTCAGTTCCTCAGAATGCATAATTTTCAATTGACCTCTGTTTAGTTTTGCTGATTCTTTCTTCTCTTAGGTCAAATCAACTGTGCAAACACTTTAGCAAATTTGTCATTTCAATTATTATACTTTTCAACTCCAGAATTTCTAATTTTTCTTTCTTGTAATTGCTATCTCTTTATTGATATTCTCTATTTGAAGAGACATCACTCTCATACTTAATTTCTTTACACATGGTTTCCTTTAATTCTTTGAACTGATTTATAATAGCTGATTTAGTCTTTGTCTAGGAAGTCCAAAACATGGAATTCTTTATGAACAGTCTCAATTGACTGCTTTTGTTTTCCCTGAACATCTGTCACATGTCCCAATTTCTTTGTGTATCTTATGATTTTTTTTGTTGGAAACTAAATATTTCTAATAATATAATATGGTAACTCTGGAAATCATATTCTCTCTCCTCAGTGTCTGTTGTTCTTTCTGGTTTGCTCTTGTTGATGTCTGTTTAATTATTTTCTGGAACTAATTGTAAAAAGTCTGTATTACTTGTTGCGTGTGCTTAATGAGTGTCTTGTCAGTTATCTTAGTCCTTTTCTAATGTTTTGACAAAGGTTTTCTTAATTACCTTGAGTGAATGTTTTCCAGCCTCTGCCATCTCGCTCTGTGTGTGAGTTAGACCACACCTTCAATCCTCTGGCAGTATATAATCCTCCTTTGACTTTCAGCTTGCTCAGATCCTCGAAATTAGTGAGAAGTAAGAGATTAGGGCCTTCTCATTTCTATTCTGGGTATGTATACAGACATGTACATGTACATGCATATTCCCACGCATATGTTGAGATCTTTTCAAAGTCTGTAAGGACATCTCATTCCTCAGACTTTCCTTTTAAGTCTTTAATAAGTGTATTTTCTACTCAACTTGTATTTGCTGACTTAGACAGCTGAGATATTAAACCATTGCCACTAATTGTTTCCTCAAATGCCCCCAGGGAAATGGCTTTTCATGCTGAGTGAGCTCTGAGTCAGATCAAATAAAGGCAAGCCCTTTGATTTAGTGTTTCGAGGGAGCTCCCACACTGGTCAAATAATGACAATTCTTTGCAAATGAGGCTTTTTGGCTAGCTCCAAATTTGTTCTGCTTCCTCCAGTGACTGCGAAGGTGTTGTTTTTCACTATGATTTTGGAGCTATTGCAAGGCTACAAAAGGTCTGGGAGAGAGAGTGGTGGGGAGAGGCCAAGGTAAAATGCTACAAATCTCACTGCTCTTACCAGATTTGGCCATTCTTCTTGAATAAATGCTCCTTGGATTGCTGCAAACAGTTGGTTAATATCCAGAGTTCTATAAAAGTTGATTTTGATAATTTCTTGCCAGTGCTCTCATTGTTTTTATGGAGCAGTGGATTTTCAGAGATCCTTACTCTCCGTTCAAGAAGTGCTTCTCCTCTCATTCTCTCTGAACCATTTTTGTATCCATTACCCATCAAAATCACACATGTATTCTGTTTCTTACCCAATGACCAGAGTTACCCTCTTAAAAGGTTTGTTACGTCATAGGACTTCTCCACTCAAAACTTTTCATTGGCTTCCCACCTCACTCAAAGTAACACCCCAAACACTTTATTAGGCCTGCATGACACTGCTATTTCTGTTCTTTCTACAGCCATGGCTTTCTTCTTCACGATTGGACCCCTTTCTTATTCAACTATAGTCACACTGGCATCCTTTCTGCTCCTTGAACATGCCAGGCACACTCCTGCTTCATAGTTTTTTTCCATTAACATTCCCTTTGCTGGAGTAATCTCTCTTTAGATAACCATAAGATTTATTTTCCTACATCCTAAAGGTCTCTTCTCAAATACTACATTTCAGAGAGAATTTCCTTGGCTATAGTTTTGTTGTCTCCCTAATCTCTCTAGAATATGTACTGTGATACTGAAGATACTATTTTGCATACTACTGTACCACTAATTTTTAAAGCAATTTCTATCATATAGTTAGAGATTACTACATATTTGTGGAATGTCTGAATAAAAGAATATATAAAGTTACTGGAGAAAATTGATATTATTGATTGTACAATGTTACATATTTATAAGTGGTATAGGGGCTCTTAAGGAGAAAAGATTTGTTGTAGTCTGGAGGAGATAAGCCTTGAATTTTCCTTGACAAGAAGAAAAGTTGGGGAAAAGAAAAATGATTTAAATTATGGAATATAGAATGAACACAGCACAGGGACACCAGTAATATATACTTTTATACAAATATATACACATATTATATATACAAATTATGCTTTTAATGATTAAAATCCAACCTTACTGGGAAATAATAGGTTTCTTTAGATTAAACAAAGTGATGGAGAAAACCTGTCAGTGGCTCTATGTACCTTAGTTTTGCCATAAATATGATGATATAAATCTGTGGTACTAGTTCTAAATCTAGAGAGAAAATTTGTAAAAATGACCTTGCTTTTCATTATTTCAATTAAGTAATTACTTCCCAGATTATTTTGGCTATAGATACAATATACAATGAGAGCCACTTAAGTCTTTTTGCACTAGCTAAGATATCTTAGACATAGATTACTAAAAAGCCATTCATTAGTAATATCCCCAAAGGCCCTCACCAGAGCACCCTTACATAGGGTAGTTCTTCTAAGAAGTACAAGAGAGTATAATGAAGAAGAAAATGTTTCTTCAGCATACTTTTTTAGGTCACCCTTTAAAACAACTCTATTTAATTTTTCTTCAAAAGAAACAAGTATCGTGGCATGTAAATACTGATTTAAACACTTGATTTGTCAGGTTCAAAATGTAGGGAAAGATGGTCTTATGTGTGGATGGGTTTTACAGAATTAGTGAAGAAAAAGCAAAATTTACCTTTATTCTTATCCCTCTATTAGTATTCTAGTCCCTAATAAAGATATGAATGCCAAGAATAGATATTGAATAAATGAATGAATGACAAAATAATGAGAGCAGACTAGATCACAGGACTTCCATATCCAACACACGGTTGGCTAAGATAATTGTTAAATTCTTTGTCTCACATTCATTTCTTGACTCACTACACTCTGGTGAAGATATATATTTCTAATCTGTAAAGTCTTTTGCTTTCCTGAATTAATCCTCATAACCAAAATTCCTTTTTTTAAGAAAATTATTAACAATTTGTAGGCCACAAAACTCTTTGAGAATGTGATAGATATTGTGAAGTTTTTTCCTAAAGTGGAATGGGAGAACAAAAATAGGCACAAGACTGTATACAGTTTCAAGGGATTCATTAATATTTTGAAGCTCATCCTTCAACCCCAAATTAAGGACGTCTGAAATTGAAGAAAGTATTTATTCATATAGAATTTTCTTAGTGCATGGCTCTCCATTGTAATGAGCTAGTATTTTGGGGAAGTGAATTAACTCAGAAAACTATAGGACACTTTACTCAAAGAGAATATACTTTTTTGAGTAACACTTAAGGTATTTAAATTTGTTTTATAATCATAAATCTAATTATTGTGATATTTGAAACACTAAAAAACAGGAAACAGTTACTTAAGTAGCAAGAAATCAAGATTTGTTTCCCACAATCAAATTAAGTGCACAGTAAATATAAATGGTTGATATTCTCAATGTGGGGATAAAGAAAACAAAACAAAACAAACGAAAAACATGAGGTTTGTTATATTTGGTTATAAGTTCATAGGAAATTCCTCATGTACATAAATAAATGTTAAGAACTGATTTCCACAACAATGTGAATTTTTGGATTTTTTTGGAAAAGATGAAGCAAGGATTGGATAAAGTCCTTTTACAGGGATCCTTATAACTCTTCACATAATTATCTATCCGCTTTGCTTACATGTTGGACTTAATTTTGAATCATTATATACTTACCAGACCATCTACATTTCTCATTTAGTAATGTAGGTTCATGAGACAAATTATCTAAATAAAAGGAAAAGTAATCATATGTCCATATAATAATGAGTGTATATTTATCTGTAGATTCATCTATTCAGTAATATTTAATAAATTCCTACTGCAAATAAGACACTTTTCCAAACACAGCAGCAGGAAGATAAGGCATGCACACAAACCACAGTAATGTAGTGTTGTGTGTGGTATAAAAGATTAAATCATTTTATGGGAGTTCAGAAGAGGCACAGAAAATTTATGATTAGAAAAGAACAGACAAGTATAGGGAGCAGGAGAATGCTCTCGTCCCACCTACATTTGCTGAAGCTTAAACTAGTCAATATAAAGTAGTTTGGAGAATGAAGAGCCTGGAAGCAGGGAAGACTAAGCAGTAGCTTATATAAGAATTGTTTCCATGAGAGGAATTTTACACTCAATATAGAGTTGTAGCTATGAAGATGAAAACTGGATTACAGAAAGAAAATAAGGCATCACAAAGGTATAAGAAGAAAGCTGTAACAATATTTGGGTGTTGAGTAGTAATAGGGAAGAATCAAAAATAACTCAGTATGTTCGGTAGGCAAAGCTCATAATTAGCACAAATAGGAAAGGCAGAAGAAAAGGCAGGTATGGGAAACATGGTGAATTTGATGAATGCTGAAAACCTAGGTTGGTAAGAACTGTTAAACACAAACTTCTGTCAAAATGCTCACCTCAATCACCACCAGAGTTCTGTTAACATTAGACTAATGAGGCTCTCACCTCATTTTATACCCCAGAGGAGTTAAACTGTGCAAAAATTCTGTCTTCAATGCTCTAGCATAAATTTGCTGTTAAAGTGAATAGTGAGACAAGTAACCCATGATGGAAAAAAGATTACAATTAAAAATATATTTTAAGTACAGAGGGGTAAAAACATTCTCTTCACATTTCTCTTTGACTTTCTAAGATTGCTGGGTTTCTAATCCAAGAGATTTGGATTGAGAGTATCAATAGGCATATACGACTGTTTGGTATGTGAGAAAAGTGTATTATCATTGCTTATTTTCATTGGATGAATAATACCGGCTAAGTCAGGGGATAATAGGAAAGTGAGGGAACTCTTAAAGAGAATTTGTGTAGCTTTTCAATTCTGCAGCTTTCTAATTCTTTCCTGTTTCAGACTTATGTGCAAAAAATCTTTTCTTTCTAAAAATGAAGGAAATTAGATCTGTCTATGTTCACCTACTGTTAACTTGGCACTTTCTGTCTATCTGTGGGGGTGTATCAGTTATCACAACAAAACAAACTAGTATTTAAAAATTAATTTTTAAAAAGATAAAGAATAAAAATGGAAAAGTTAATTGAGACTACTCATTAACACTTCTATGATAACAGCTGCAATAATCACCAACACAAAGCTAAGAACTTATGTCTAAATAAAAATGAGGTAGCAGGGGGCCGGCCCAGTGGCACAGCAGTTAAGTTCACACGTTCCACTTCTCGGCAGCCCGTGGTTTGCCAGTTCGGATCCTGCGTGCGGACATGGCACTGCTTGGCACGCCATGCTGTGGTAGGCGTCCCACATATAAAGTGGAGGAAGATGGGCGCGGATGTTAGCTCAGGGCCAGGCTTCCTCAGCAAAAAGAGGAGGACTGGTGGTGGTTAGCTCAAGGCTAATCTTCCTCAAAAAAAAAAAAAAAAAAAAGATAGTAAATGTATATTGAGATACTGAGAAAGACCTTCATAAATAAAGACTGATAAAAAAATCATTGCTCATAAAATTCAGGACATATTGGTTCTTAAAGTACTGGATAAATAATATCATTTATAATTCATGTGAGAAAAGTGATCTAAATTTGGATTATTTTCTACTTGACTGTCAGATATAACTGACCTTTAGATTAAATTTTCTGGTGTCAGTTTCTCATTAATACTAAATGTGCCAAACCAGCTCTCAAGGAGGCTTTTTTAGCTTGTGATTTGGGGTGTTGTATGCTCTTGATTATATGCCAGTTCTTAGTTAACCTTCAAATGAAGTGCACATTAAAACAAATATTACTAAATTCCAATTTAAAATTGTTTACATTTAAATTAAGTTTACTTTGACAGAATTCTTGAAAACAAATTTAAAAACAACCTCAATCATTTGTTGATATTAAGTTCCATAATTCCTATATTTTATCATTTGTTAAATCCATGTAGTCTTTATATCCATAAAAATGTTTCACAGGCTAATGAATAAAATTATTTAGCTTGAATATAATTTCTGCAAGTTGTTTGTTTTAAATTTGTCAGTTGAATCCGAATTTCTTTGCTTAAGTAAACCATTAGTATTTAAAATACTGTACCCAGTCACTCCTTTTGAATATATTCCTCTCAAAATCAAGGCTGATGTTCTGGTAGACAGATATAATTAAGAATGAAGAAAACCTCGGAAGTCATGAAGTACAGAAAAACAACGTTAGATTAGGAATCAAAAAGAGTGAACTCAACATCCAGCTCTACGAACTGTACTACTATAAGACTTCAAGATTTTGGAAGTTTGTCTTTACACTAAGGCAAGTTTTATGTGAGTTAATGAACATGATTTACAAAAATGCTGGTGTCCTCTTGATCCTCCTTCAATAGCCTGTAGTCACTGGAGCAAGAGAGATAATGATTTATGCATTCTTTCTCTCTCCTATTAATCTATTATCAATCTACAGTTTGTTGATATACATGTCTATATACACATAGATATACAGAGAGCATTTCTGTCTATTATTATATGTTCACACACACACACACACACACACATATATATATATACATATTTGTGTGTCTGTCTATATATGTGTGTGTAAATTTGGGTGGAATACACAACTTAATATAGTTTTGACTCAATTCACATGTCCTTGGTTTAAACCTTCATTCTAATTATTACCTGCTATTTGACCTTGAGAAAATTAATTAACTTTTCTAAACCTCAATTTTGGCATCTGTGAAATGGATATGATAAGACATCTCATTTCATAAAATTATGAGGAATAACCAGCATAATCCTAAAGAGCACATAGCACAGTGAATAGTATGTAAATATTTAATGCTAGCTTAATTATATACATGCACACATGAAACAATCAAAAATATACAAAAATATCTACAATAAAGTGCCCAAATCAGTTTTTAAAATCCAAAATTATTTTAGAAATAATCATCAATTTTGTGTCATAGTAACCAAATAACTCCAGTGAAATAGGCATTAAATTTCTGTTAATGTCCATTATGAAATCAAGCATAAATTAGAGAAGACTATCACAAAATGGTATAACACCAGACTATAAATAATGAGCTAATTTCCAAGGTTTTAAAAGTTAAACAATCTCAGACCAACAGGCACATGAGAGGATATTCAACATCACTAGTTATTGGGGAAATCCAAATCAAATCTGCAATGAGATATTGCCTCACTCCTGTCAGAATGGCTGTAATTAATAAGACAAGAAAAAACAAGTGTTGGAGAGGATGTGGAGAAAAGGGAACACTTGTACACTGCTGGTGGGAATGCAAAATGGTGCAGCCACTATGGAAAACAGTATGGAGATATTTCAACAAATCAAAAATAGAAATACCATATGATCCAACTATCCCACTTCTGGGTATTTCTCCAAATAACATGAAATCAGTCATTCAAAAATATATATACACCCCTATGTTCATTGCAGCATTATTCACAGTAGCCAAGACATGGAAGCAATCCAAATGCCCGTCAACTGATGAATGGATAAAGAGGATGTTGTGTATATATATATATACAATGGAACACTACTCTACCATTAAAAAAGACAAAATTGTGCCATTTGAGACAACATGGATGGACCTTGGGGGTATTATGCCAAGCGAAATAAGTCAGACAGAGAAAGACAAATACTATATGATTTCACTCATATGTGGAAGATAAGCAAACAAAAAAACACATAGATACAGAGACAAGATTGGTGGTTACCAGAGGGGAAGGGGGTGAGGGGAGGGTGGAAGAGATAAAGGTGCACCTGTTTATGGTGATGTATGGAAACTAGACTTTTGGTGGTGAACGTAATGCAGTCTATACAGAAGCTTAAATATAATAATGTACTCCTGAAATTTATACAATGTTATAAACCAATGTGACCTCAATAAAAAACATTTAAAAATAAACATAAAAAATTAAAAATGTGAAAAAAATTAAACTAACATTTTATAAACTGAAATTTGTAATCCATCTAAAGTGACCTGCTGCTTTTAGTGACTCAAAGCAAAACTCAGAAATACCTGTGTCTTTTTGCTGCTGGTTTTTAAATGTGGGCTAAAATCAAACAACAAACAACAGACACGTACGAGTATAGGTCAGCAGATACAACACAACAGTTTAGAATGCAGTTCCCTCTGATAGAACACTGTGTTATCACATTTTGACTTCACCTTTCCTTCTTGATTTTGTTAACTCTTCTCAGCCTTTAGGACTTGGCCCAAGTTTCATTTCCTTAGGGAAGACTTCTCTGGTTCTTAAAACCAGATTAATTCCACATCTGTTTTCCTAGAGCCTATCTTATAGTAAGAACTCAAGAAATATTTGCTAGTTACTCATAGTCTAGATTGTTGGTTTCCAAAACAGCCAGTCTTGGCGGTGTAGTGGTTGAGTTTTGTCACTCTCACTATCATGGCCCGGGTTCATTTTCCAGTTAGGGAACCACTCCACCAGTCTGATGGTTGTCATACTGTGGTGGCTGCATGTTGCTGTGATGCTGAAAGCTATGCCACTGGTATTTCAAATACTAGCAGAGTCACCAAGGGTGTACAGGTTTCAGAGAAACTTCCAGGCTAAACAGACTAGGAAGAAGGACCTGGTCACCTACTTTTGAAAAACCTTGCCATGAAAACTATATGAATAGCAGCAGAGCATTGCCTGGTATAGAACAGGAAGGTGAGAGGATGGTGCAAAAAGATTGGGCAGGGTTCCACTCTGCTGTACACAGGGTTACTAGGAGTTGGAATCAACTCGATGGCCCTAACAACAGTTTCCAAAACAGTGTTCAGATGCGCCACAGGCTTTCTCAAAGACGCTGTTGAGCACTGAGGGGGAGACATAATGGATGGGGCTCTCAGATTTAACTAAAGTGATTCAGGTTATATTACATTGATATATTGCAATTTGATGTAGAATTTCATTGAAAAAGTGTTCCATTGTTTTAATAGTTTGTAAATCATTACCAGGAAAACCATTTTCTCATCAAGCAAACTCTGAACAGTTATTTTTCTTCAAGAGGGCGTTCCAGACATTAGGGATATAACAGCTAATAGGACAAACAAAGCCCTAATCTTCAAGGAACTTACATTACTGAGAGGATGACTCAAATTATCTGTCATGTTTTTCACTGCTGTATTGTTTAGCTGGTAGCACTCTAAGAATTTTAGCTTGAAGAAATATTAGACTTAATTCTAACCTCTTTATTTTACGTATGAAGAAATCGAGGTCAAGAGAAGGAAGAAAGACTTATTTAAGATCATAGTCAATACGCTGCCAAGTTGGAATTAAAATGTAGGCCTGGTTTAGATGAAAGCATCTAAACCTAATAAACCTATTATGGACTTTACTCATTCTTAAATACCATTTTTTAAAATCAATGTATCATTGTTCATCAGCAGTAAATGTAACATTGAATGCACAATGAAGAAAAAGAATGTAGGCCAGATTCTCAGTCCAATATACTCAAATACTCTGCCTCTATTTAATACATCTCTACAGTATCATCGTATCATTTATTATTAAGAATTTGGATGATTCTGAGAGGAAATTCATAAATTGTCAGAGAGATTCAAATCCCTTAAAGATTAAGGACCATGCAAAATCACCACTCCTGTAATAATGGCTGGAACACAAATAGCAAAGAATTTATTGCTATAATTTGTAGTTACTAAAAAATCTGAGGTACTCAATAAGATGTTATTTAAAGTTGAGCCAAAATGGACTTTTGTGATTCGCATTACCCAGATTTTCTTGGAGGGCAGAAAATCAGTTTTGATCGTAAATATGCAGATAGATATATGAATACCTTTAGAATAGTATTTCCTGTCAATAATGAACACTGAAATATTTTATTTGAATTGGTTTTTTTGATTTATTTTTCTAGTAACATCACGACATTTGGTTTTCATCTAGATTTGTAAATGAATTATAGGAAACTTTGTCAGATTTTAGCTAACACTTTCCATAAGCTTCTTTAATCTGCAAGTGAATCCATCTGCTTATCTCCATAAGCATAAATGTTTAATTAAAATACATACATACAGACAGACAGAAACAGAGAGAGACACAGATACAGACATTTTTTTCAGTTCTATTGAGATACAATTTACATATAAATGGTATAAGCTTAAAGTGTACAACATAATGACTTGATATACATATATATTTCAAAATGATTACTACGATGTTTAGTTAACTTCTATCACCTCACATAATCACAAATATTTTTTCCTGTGATGACTTTAAGATTTATTCTCTTAGCAACTTTCAAATTTACAATATGGTATTGTTAACTATAGTCATCATACTGTACAGTACATCCCCTCAAATTATCTTTTAACTGGAAGTTTGCGCCTTTTGACCACCTTCATCCATTTCCTGAACCCCCTACCCCCTACCTCTAGCAAACACAAATCTGATCTCTACGTCTATGAGTTTAGATTTTGTGGATACCACATATAAGTGAGTTCATATAGTATTTGTCTTTCTCTGTCTGACTTATTTCATTCAGCATAATCCCCTCAAAGTCTGCCCATGTTGCTGCAAATGGTAGGATTTCCTTCATTTTATGGCTGAATAATATTCTGTTATATACATATGTTGGATATTAACACTTTATCAGATATCTGGTTTGTAAATACTTTCATTCTATAGGTTGCCTTTTCTGGTTGATCATTTATACTGCTGTGCAGAAGCTTTTTAGCTTTATTTAGCTCCAATAGTTTATTCTTGATTTTGTGGCTTGTGTGTTAGGTATTATATTCAAAAAATCATTGCCAAGACCTATGTCAAGGAGATTTTTTTTCTATGTTTTCTTCTAGGAGTTTTATGGTTTCAGTTTTACACTTAAATATTCAATCCATTTTGAGTTCATTTTTATGAGTGGTGTAAGATAAGGGCCTAGTTTATTCTTTTACATGTGAATATCCAATTTTCCTAACACCACTTGTTGAAGACACCGTCTCTTCTCCATTCAGTATTCTTGGCTTCATGTCAGACGTTAGTTGACTGTATATACATAAGTTTTTTTCTGGGCTCTTGATTATGTTACATTGGTCTGTGTGTCTATTTTTTATTCCAATATTATACTGTTCTAATTACTATAGCTTTGTAATATAGTCTGAAATTAGGAAATGTGATGCTGCAAGGTTTGTTCTTCTTCCTCAGTATTGTTTTGGCTACTTGGAGTCTTTTTTCTATACAAATTTTAGGATGGTTCTTTTTATTTCTGTAAAAACTGACGTTGGAATTTTAAAGGAATTGTAATGAATGTATAAATGGCTGTGGGTAGTGTGGACATTTTAACAATATTGCTTCTTCCAATCCATGAGTGCAAGCTATCTTTCCAACTATTTGTGTGTTTTTCAATTGCTTTCATCAACGTCTTATTGTTTTCAGTGTAGAGATCTTTTACTTCCTTGGTTAAATTTATTGCTAAGTGTTTCATTATTTTTTGTGCTATTATAAATGGGATTATTTTCTTTATTTCTTTTTCACATCATCCATTTTTAGTGTATAGAAATGCTACTGATTTTTGCATGTTGATTTTGTGCCATAAACTTTTACTGAATTTATTAGTTTTAACAGTTTTTGGTAGAGTATTTAGAATTTTTTATATATAAAATTATGTCATCTGCAAATAGAGACAATTTTACCTATTCCCTTCTGATTCTAATGCCTTTTATTTCTTTTCTTGACTATTGCTCTAGCTGGGACTTGCAGGACTATGTTGAATAGGAGTGGTATAAATGGGTACCCTTGTCTTTTTCCTGATCTTTGAGGAAAAGCTTTCTACCTTTCACCATTGATTATCATATTAAACATGGTCTTCATTATGTTTAAGAGTGTTTCTTCTATACCCAATTTGTTATGAATTTTTATGAAGGATGGAGGTTGAATTTCGTCAAATGCTTTTTCTGCATCTATTGAAATGATTATATGATTTTTTTCTTTCATTCTGTTAATGCGACATATCATATTTTTTGATTTGCATATTTTGAACCATCCTTGCATCCAAGGATGAATCTCACTTGATCATGGTGTATGATCATTTTAATATGCTGTTCAATTCAGTTTTATAGTATTTTGTTGAAACTATTTGCATCTATATTTATGAGGAGTATTGGCTTGTAGATTTCTCTTCTCATAGTGCTCCTGTCAGGCTTTGACATCAGTGTAATGCTGGCCTCATAAAACAAATTTGATAGTGTTCCCTCCTCTTCCGTCTTTAGGAAGAGTTTAAGAAGGATTGGCATTAATTCTTCTTTAACTGTTTGGTAAAATTTACAAGTCAAACCATCTGGTCCTGGGCTTTTAAGTTTTGGGATAATTTTTATAACTGATTCAATTTCCTTACTTCTCATTGATCTGTTCAGATTTTCTATTTCTTCATGATTCAGTCTTAGTAGGTTGCGTGTTTCTGGGAATTTACTTTTTCTTCATGGTGGTCCCATTTTTTGGTTTATAGTTGTCCATTGTAGTCTCTTATGATCCTTTAATATCTTATGATCTCTTATATCCTGTAATATCTCCTTTTTCATTTATATATTTTTCATTTGCGTCTTCACTCCTTTTTTCTAGGTTAGTCCAGATAAATGTCTGTCAGTTTGGTTAACCTTTTCAAAGAACCAACTCTTAGTTCCATTGATCTTTTCTATTGTTCTTCTCGTCTCCATTTCATTTATTTCTACTCTAATCTTTATTATTTACTTTTTTGTGCTAAATTTGGACTTAGTTGGTTCTTCTCTTTCTAGTTCTTTGAGGTGTAAAGCTAGTTTTTTTCTTTGAGATCTTTCTTTTTTCTTGTATGATTTTATGCACATAAACGTCCCTCTTAGAACTGCTTTTGCTGCATCCCATAAGTTTTTGGTATTTTGTGATGTTATTTTCATTTGCCTCAAAATACATTTTTATTTCCTTTTAATTTGTTTGATCCATTTGTTGTTCAGGAGTTTGTTGTTTAATTTCTGTATCTTTATGACTTTTCCATTTTTCTGCTTGTTATTGATACCTAGTTTCATACCACTGTGCTCAGAAAAGATAACTTGGTATTATTTCAGTCTTCTTAATTTGCTAAGACTTGTTTTGTGGATTAAGATATGGCCTTCTTAGAAGATGTTCCATGTACACTTGAGAAGAATGTGTATTCTGCTATTGTTGCATGAGATGTTCTGTATATATCTGCTGGGTCCATTTGGCTTATAGGCAGATCCACTGTTTCCTTATTGATTCTCTCATGGATGATCAATCCATTGTTGACAGTGAAGTATTAAAGTCCCCAACTATTTCTGTATTGCTGTTTATTTCTCATTTTAGTTCTTTAGTATTTGCTTTATAAATTAAGAGTCTCCAATGCTGGGTGCATAAATATTTACAACTGTTATATCTTCTTGATGGATTGACCCCATTATCATTATACAATGACCTGCTTTTTCTCTTTTGACCATTTTAGCTTCAAGTCTATTTTGTCTGATATAAGTACACCTACCACTGATTTCTTTTGCTTACCATTTGTTTGAAATATCATTTTCTATCCATTTTCTCTCAGCATATGCGTGTCTTCAAAGCTAAAGTGAATCTCTTGTAGGCAGCGTATCATTGGATTTTGTTGTTTTGTCCATTCAGGCATTGTATGTTATTTGATTGGAGAATTTAATCCATTTACATTTAAAGTAATCATTGATAAGTAAGGACTTATTGCCATTTTTAAAATTATTTTCTGACTGTTTTATAGGATTTTTTCCTTGAGTCTCATCTTGCTATTTTCTTTTGCGATTTGATGTCTTTGGTAGGGGTATATTTGACTCCACTATCATAATCTACAGATTTTTCCTTTGTGGTTAACTTCAGGCTTACATAAAACATCTTATATTTATTACGTCCTATTTTAAGTTGTAACATATATGAACTTCATACTTTTACTTCTCTCTCCCTTACATTTTAGGTTACCAATGTTACAATTTATATATTTTTCATATTGTGTATCTAATATCAAATTATTTTAGTTATGGTTATTGTTAATACACTTATTTTTTTCACTTTTAAACTAGAGTTGTAAGTGAATTACACACCACCATTAAAATAATAGAGAATATGACTTTGACTTTGTTTATTATTACCAATGAGTTTTAAACTTGCATTTATAAAATTCACCAGTGAGTTTTTACAAAATTAATGAGCATCTTTTTGTTTCTGCTTGAAGAACTCCCCTTAGCTTTTCTTGTAAGGCAGATCTAGAGCTGAACTTCCTCAGCTTTTGTTTGTTCAGGACTCTTTATCTCTCCTTTGTTTCTGAAAGGTACCTTTGCCGGTTATACTATTCTTGGTTGCCAGGATTTTTATTTCCATTGTTTTGAATATATCGTTCCATTCTCTTCTGGCATGCAAAATTTCTGTTGAGCATTCCACCCATAGTCTTATGAGAGTTCTCTTGTACATGAGTGTCAATTTTTTCTTGCTGTTTTCAAAATTCTCTCTTTGCCTTTAACTTCTTTTCTTAAAGATTGGCACCTGAGCTAACATGTGTTGCCAATCTTATTTTTTTATTTTCCTTCTTATTCTCCCCAAAGGCCCCCAGGAAGTAGTTGTATATTCTAGTTGTAGGTACTTCCGGTTGTGCAGTGTAGGATGCCACCTCAGCATGGCCTGATGAGTGGTAGCATGTCTGCGCCCAGGATCCAAATTGATGAAACCCTGGGAAGCCAAAGTGGAGTGTGCGAACTTAACCACTCGGCCATGGGGTTGGCCCCTGTCTTTAACTTTTGACAGTTTAATTATAATGCATCTTGATGTAGCCATTTTCTGGTTCAACCTATTTGGGGTCTATTGGGCCTCATGAATCTAGATGTTCATTTCACTCCCCAAGTTTGGGAAGTTTTCAGCCATTATTGCTTTAAATATACTTTATGTTTCATTCTTTTTCTTTATTTTTAATTAAGATATAATTTATACATAATATTATACTAGTTTCAAGTGTACAACATAATGATTTGATATTTGTATATATTGTGAAATGATCACCACCATATATCTAGTTAACATCCATCACCATACAGTTACAATTGTTTTCTTCTGTTGAAAACTTTTAAGATCTACTCTCTTAGCAACTTGAAAATAGCAATACAGTATTATTAACTATAGTCGTCATGCTGTACATTACATCCCCATGACTTATTTATTTTATAACCAGAAGTTTGTACCCTTTGACCCCCTTCACCCATTTCATCCACTCCCCCAACCCCTGCCTCTAGCAACAGCTAATCTATTCTCTGTATCTATGAGGTTTTTTTAAAGATTCCACATATAAGTAAGTTCATACAGCATTTGTCATTCTCTCTCTGACTTATTTAACTTAGCATAATGTCCTCAAATTCAATCCATATTGTCATAACAATATTTCATTCTTTTTTATGTCTGAATAATATTTCCTTGCATATATATCTACACTACATTTTCTTTATCCATTCATCCATCGATAGACAGTTTGCTTCATGTACCATTCTCTTTCTCTTCTTCTTCTGGGATTCCCATAGTGTGTATATTGTTCCTTTGACAGTGTTCTGTAAGTCTCATAGGCTTTTTCCACACTTTTTCATTTGTTTCTCTTTCTGCTCCTCTGACTGGATGATTTCAAATGACCTGTCTTCTAGTTCACTGATTCCTTCTTCTGCTTGATATTGTCTTCCATTCAAGCTCTTTATTGAATTCTTTGGTTCAGGCACTATATTCTTCAGCTCTTAGATTTTGGTAGGGTTTTTTGGATGGTTTCTATTTCTTTGTTGATGTTCTCATTTTGTTAATGCATTGCTTTCCTAATTTAACTTAATTTTCTGTCTGTTTTCTTGTATGTACTTCGCTAAACTTCTTTAGGAGAATTATTCTAAATTCTTTTTCAAATAGTTTATAGACCTCCATTTCTTTAGGATCAGTTACTGTAGTTTTATTAGTGTCTTTTGATGGTATCTTGTTTACCTGACTCTTCACAATCCTTGACTCCTTGAATTGGTATCTGGGCATTTGAGTAAACAGTCTTCTCTTCTAGACTTTAAAGTTTTGCTATGGCAGAGACAGCCTTGAACTAGTCAGCTCAGCTTGAGGTTCTGAATAGGTCAACTGGTAGAGTCCTTATGCAGGTGGGGCTTGCTTTTGGTGTCTCTAATTAGGTGAGACCACTAACTAAGGTCTGAGCTCAGGAGGATGCTCCTGGCTGGTAACAGATGTATGGGACTACTGGCTTGGTTCCCTGACCTGTGTGGCTGTAGGATGGGCTCTGAAGTTGCATGGATTCTCTGGTCAGGCTTCCTAGTCAGGTGGAACTGTGTGCTATACTCAGCAGTTAAGCAGAGCTTCAAATTTTCTTTTTTGCCTGAGTGGAGCTCCAGAGCAAGCTCCATGGCTATTAAGGCTCTATGGCTAGGGACCCAAATCTGGCAGAACTAACCATCAATATCTCTGGCCAGAGGGGATCACTGGTTTGGCTCTGAGTGGCTCTCTTAGGAAAATAATCACAATGCTAGAGGAGCTGGATTCCTCTTTGGGCTCTCTTTGTCCCACTAGAAGAACAATAGGCCCCAATGTGCCCTCTCAGTACTGCACTGTGTGTTCCTAGGGGAGGGATGATGCCGTCAGAGTATAGCCATTCCACTTACCCTTCTAATGCATTCCTTCTTGGTCTCTGTGGTCCAAGGGGTTGCTTCAGCCTCACCCCCAGGTTCTGGTATTTTCACAATGGTGTCTTGTCTGTGGATAGTCGCTAGTTGGCCTTCTTATGAGGGGGACTGAAGCCAGGAACATTTTATGTCACCATCTTGAGCCAGATAAATATTTTTTTACCACTACTTAAATAACTGAACTGTAGTGTGCTATAGTCTGAATCAAAATAAAAACTAAGTAGAAAATACTTAATCAATCAAAGTTTTGGGGAAGGAATTTTATTTTAATTACAATGCTCAATCTTTAGCAATGAATGGCCTAAAATAAATGGAATCAGGTTCTACATAAGAACAGTAAGTAAACATGCATGATATCTGTGTAATAATGTCCAACTTGCTGCATAAAATCTTCAGGTATAGTTGATGGAACATTTTCCCAACATGCAAATGTATCTATCAAATAGTATTGTACTTAAATGAAAGAGTTTTATATTTTATGCAGATATGTAAAAAAATGTAGTAGTCAAAGTCAAGAACACTGAAGACAGACTGCCATGGTTTAAAAACTGATTTCGTCACTTACTATGTGTCTGATTTCAAGAAACCTACTTTACTTCTCTTTGCCTCACTTTCCTCAACTCTAAAGTAAATATTATAGAACCAGTATCTACCTCAAAGGTTTACCGACATAATTAAGTTATTTAATATATATAGTGCACTTAAAAAGTGTTTGACACATAATAAGAATTAGTATTACCTATTATTCTCATTTAAGTACATGAAGTGATTTTTTTATGAGGAAGATACTAAACAGTGGTTCCCTAGTTATATGGGGAATTGAAAAAATAGTGTTTTAAAATAAGGTAAAAAGTGACTGTGTTTTCAATTGGCACATAAGAAAGAATTTCTTTCCATCAATGTAACAAAACTTTAGGAAGTAAGAAGCCTCTCAGTGATGAAGAAGATGACACATTTCCACCTATTATGAGTCATTTATATCTGTGCCATACAATACAGTAGCTACTAAACACATGTGGCTGTTGAGCACTTGAAGTGTGGCTAGTCAGAATTAAGATGTGCTGTAAGAGTAAAAACGACAATGGATTTTCAAGACAATATGAAAGTAAAAGGAAGTTAAAATATTTTATTAATATTTTATGTGGATTATGTGGTTGAATGATAATATTTTAGACATATTGGGTTAAATAAAACATGTTAAAAATATTAATCACAAAATTTTACTTTTGCGCTGTGGCTACTAGAAAATTTTAAATTACACATGGGCTTGCACTGATTTCTGTTGGATAGCAGTGCTTTAGACCTTTGCTACTCCAAGTGTGGTCTGTGGTTGCAGACCAGCAACATCACCTAGAATATTGGAAATTTAGAATCTTAAGTTTTCTCCCAGATCACTAAATCATTTCCTGACATTTAACAAGATCTCCAGGTAATTCCTAAGCACATTACAGTTTTATAAGTGCTACATTCATTGGCCTGAAGACACATATCAACTATAAAGATATTTTACATTCTAGTCCTAGAAACCTACATGATGACTTAATGACCAATGTTTATCTTCTATAGGATGTTCTAACTAGAAATCAAGTGTCCTGAATTTTGGCTTTTAACTTTTTTTCTTTGGTTCTAATTTGTTATTTTCCCATAGTGGAGGGTAGAAGTTGGGTGAGTGTTCAATAATAGTTTTCCACTGTTTGCATAAGTGGGCATTTTAATGAGCTAAGGGAACTGGGGTGGGTTGAGATGAAGGGTCCTTCAGGAAATCTGGCTTTCTGGCACTAAATCAAGAGCATGAAGTATTACAGCCATACATTGTTATGAGAGAAAATAGCTAAGACTGTTCAAGTTCCTATAGACAACCAATTACACTTAAATAATCTATGTTCTCCTCATGTAAAATGAAAGTCAAACATCTGATTACAGATTTACAGATTTCTCCATAGTGGGGACAGTAAAAGCCTATGCTGATTTGAAATAATAAAGAAAAGGATGCTTAATGAGATAAGAAATTTAGTTCATAATTGAAAGTTCAAGAAAATACAGTCAGAAAAATCAGGGAAATTCAATAATAGAAACACAAAATAGAGAATGAAAGCCTGGATGTACATCAGCATCAAATTTTAGGCAAAAAAGGTATGTGGGGATTTTTTTTATTAAAATGAGTGTTAAATTAGGAAATATGAAAGTTGAAAGGAAGGTGGAAGAACAGTTTTTAGTAAGTTATATAATTGGCAATCTTAGAAGTGCACTACTCAAAACTGCCTGGGAAGAGAACAAGCTTGGCTGGAGATACGAGGTATTTCAGCAAAGTACTGGAGGCAATTAATAGCATCAAATTTAGCAAAGGGAACATATATTGATAAAAAAATATTTCTGTAATACCATCCAAACTCTAAGATGTAATTAGAGGCTGCCAACTTCCATTTGGTCTGGCATAACATCTTGGCTCTCAAAACTAAACTTTATTATAGAATTAATTTTTCATGAAAATAGCCATTAAGGTCATGAATACTACATGATTAATGTACCATATGATTGTATGAACTGTATCATTGCCAGAGTAAATGTATCATGTAATTACATGAATAAATGTAAAATTATAGTATTAAATATTAGTCTCTGTCTATTGTAACTGATCCTAATGTTGATAAAATGAGTCAGCATATTACAATTGTCTTCAATTGGGGTCATTCCATGCTGCACATCAACTCTGCTCTCTCATATTTCTAATCAATTCAGTTCCCTCATTTACTGCATCTCATGCCTAGGATTGCCAGGTTTAGCAAACGAAAATACAGGGCACCCAGTTAAATTTGAAATTTAGATAAACAATGAATAATATTTTAGCATTAGTATGTTGTGTGCAATGGTATTTGTTGCCTATCTGAAATTTAAATTTACCTGGGTGTCCTATGTTTTATCTAGCAATCTTACTCTTGTGCCTTTCTTTTCAAGGCGTTATTGCCCTCTACAAATCATTGTTTCCTACACTTTTCTCGTCGTAGCCTAAATGTGAGACACCGGATTTACCTATTGGATAATGCGGGGGATCAAAATTGGCCACCCCAAAATATGTCTTTTTGCCTTAATAGAACAAAATACTCTGAAAGAAACTTTGACTTGGCCCCTAACTGCATAAAAGAATTTAAGATAAAACACCTGCCCCCAGGATAACTCTGTGCATCTGTAGATAGCTCTAGGTAAATCTAGATAACTCTGGGTATCTCTAACTGTGAGGGTCCTTGCTAAGCCCCCTCTTATCAAAGCTCTGTTTACCATACATTTGTTTTTCCCTTTCCATGTGATTTCCTTTTCCCCCCTTTGAAATCCCAAACAACTACCCCCAACATCCTCCTTTGTCTTTAGCTGAAGATACTATTTAAGCTGACAGCTTGGCCATTTTGGTAAGTTGCTCAGTTTTCCTGAGTCTCTCCCATGTATACATCTTATAAAGCTTGTTTGATTTTCTCCTGTTGTTGTGTCTTATGTCAATTTAATTCATACCCCAGCCAGAAGGACCCAGAAGGTAGAGGATTTGTCTTCTTCCCCTACAATAACAATAAAAACTTTTCTGAAAATAGCACATGAAATAAAGATACTAACAGAGGCTTGTCCTCAATAACAACATGGAAATCCATATCTGCATCTTTTTTCAAAATATGGCATTTTGGGTAGAGGTGGCGAGAGTGGAGCATATAAATCCTCAACAAGCTAGAAATCTATCTTTTAAATTAAAGCCTGGGATCATTTTACTAGCTCAATCTCAGCCTCTCTTTTTTTTTAGCTTGTATTTTTAGTCTCTCTCTACAACATATAATATTATCCTAAAAATTCAACCACTAGGTCTTCAGCATTGTTTTTTTCCCCTTGTTTCTGTTGTAACCAAACATTGTTATTTTTTCTCTTCTCTCTTCCTATGCCCTATCAAGTCATTTTCACTAGAGCCTGTGCATGCATGGGCACACACATACACACAAACACTCAGTCTCTCTCACCTAGTCACTTAGTTTTTGCTCTTTAAGGAGGACTATTGTACAGTTCTTTCACGGTTTCCTTTTGACTAAGGCAGAACACTTTTGGTTGCAAAATTAAAGAATAGATTTTAGAATGTTTTCTTTGCCGTGGACTGATATATGGAAGGTTTCAGTTGCCTATCAAGGGACTTGTTAAAAACAAGGGGTGAGGGAGATGTTATCATTTTGCTTCTTGCATTGAGTGTGTTCTATCAATGGACCCTGTGGTTTTTAAGAATCGTTGTCACTTACTTTGTTTCTTTCTACTTCTCACATTGCTGTGCTTTTTCTGCCAGGGCCCTTTAATGTCCGTAGTAATAACCAATTTGAGACTGGCAAGGAAACTGACATAAAAAAATTCAATAGCATTTTTTAAAGATTAATTTGAGTTCCTACTATCTGGCAATAAATGGGTTCTCTATGCTCTGACTATAGAGATTTCTTTACAAAAGGATCATAATGATTGAAATGAAACACAAATATACTCAGAGTTGAAAATTACTGTGGAAGAGAGGTACCAAAATAGAAATTGTACCCAAGCAATATGTAACGAGAAGTCTAAGAATAATGCTTCACTACAAAATTCAAAATTCTTCAAATGTGTTAAACATTTTGTTTATATTTTCCATCAGTCTTGAAATGCTGTATACCACCCAATCATTATCCTGGGCATGCCACGCACTGTTACCTATTAAAAGTTTTAGTAAATCTCTCAGTCTTGGAAGCATTGACATCATCCTGGATGCCTTCAGTATTCATATGTTTGACCCTGGACTTTGAGTTGCTTGTCCTCCTCATCCAATGGTTTTCTTTTCATAATCACTGTTTTATTCAGTAAACACAATAGAATGCAAATGACAGATGTTTCACAGCTATTTCCATCTGTCAATGTCCAAATTGTAAGTTCTCTCTACCAGCCATCCATTCTTTCTTGAACCATTATTACTATATAAGTTTTTGTACTTCCTTGCTCTTCACCTCTTTGTAATCTTTTCTAATGTGCCATCTGATATTTTTGCTGTATAATGATCAACTGCAGGTGAAATATGAGCTGGTGAATAGTGGTATGCTACTTTAAAGGAGACAGCATATATTCATATATATGAAGTATCAAGGTCGCTTCTTTGTTTTTGAAAGGACTTAAGCTAGTTTTACTTATTTGCACTGGTTCCAAATAAATTTGGAAGTATAGAGATTGTGACAAGATAATTCTTTAATGTCAACATCAGATAATTCCTTATTTAGTCATTGTACTCATTTAGCTAATTCAAAATCTTGTGAAGGCTAAGACATATTGTTACTTGATTTTGTCAACCTTTCATAAAATACCCATTTGTACAATCAGAGTCACAAACTTTAAGAGCTATAACCTGAAAGAAAAATATTGAATGAGAAAACGCTTAATCTAAACAGTTTAAAAAAACAACTTGACATCTCTTTGTTAATATTCCATAGTCTTGGGAAATAATCACTTAGAATAAAATTAATTCCCTAGTGCCTGCTTCTACAGTCAAGTGCAAACATAAAGGCTACTGTGATAATTTTGACCGGAGAGCACAAATAAAAATCAACTTAAGAAGATAAAGTTAGTAAAACAAAGTATTCAATTTTATCCATGTCATCACATTTTCTTGCCTGTTTACTCTTCAAGCAGTTGATGGGATATGAATATGACACAAACTTGGTCATGTAGTTCCACAACTCTTGGAGTTGTGTCACCCTATGTGCTTGATTTCATGACACTTCTTCCGAAAAGTGCAGTATATTTCACAGTTCACTGTCAAGATTATATCTGTTCCACGAGCCAGGGAAAATGCTCATAAAACCTTTAGAGAGCTAAGGAAATTTGTTCATTTAAAACAGTGTTGCACAGTATCTTTTCTAATTTATTTTTCTTTGTAAAGTTGATTTTGGTAAATTTTAAGATAACTCTTAAGATATCTGAAAGGACCTTGATTGTCACATATATGGAATCAGGAATTACAGTTTAAAAAATGATTCATTCTTACTGAATCAGAAACTTTTCTTACATTTCACTTCATTTTATCATGTGTATAAATCACCCTAATTGAGTATTATGTTTCCCAAGTTTTAGGCTAGCAGTGCTTAGTACAATGGTTGGTACATAGTAGGAAATTATTAAGGTAGATAATGATAATAATACAGTAATTCATTCATTTACCAAGTACCCACTATGCTTAGACAAAAATAGAGAAGGTTCTCCCTCTCATGAAACTTGCAGAGTAGCAGGAAAGAAAGAGATGAAATATAATTATTTAAATTCAACTATGATGCAGCAGAATTACAGTATAGTTTAAAACTTTCAAGTAATAATAGTTACAAAAAAAATGCTAATGATATAAAGGTTGAAGTGTTACAGGATGTATATACTTTCTGGCTTTAAAGTATATAAAGATGTTGAGATTGGGCAACTTCATGAGTATGCAGCTGCATTTCTAAGCAAGACTGTTTTTGACTTGGACTAGGACTGTTGGAGAATTCAGCACTGACCATGAGAGGGAGTGGGAAGTAGGAAAGCTTTTATTTTTTAAACCTGTGTACTCATTTCTACCCCTTTATAGCAAGCATTCAAGATAAATAAGTAGCAACTAATTGCAAAATACCTGCAGAACATAAATACAATATTAATATATATGTGCAAAGAAAAACCCCAATGGATATATTGTGTCTGAGATAGTAATAACACAAGCCATGGCATTACTGGTGGGAAATGAATAAAATATGTTTACATACATGCATAAACAAAGGGGTTCGTTTTATAAATCATATAAAGCTACATATTTTTTAACAGAAGTTTGAGAATTGTTTAATAAGTTGATTCCAATGAGTTTTCTCATGTTCCCAAGTACAAAAATCAGCATAACTGCTGGTGTTATATCACTGACACCATATATTATCCATGTTTTCTTGATTGAATGGTTGCAAGCTTACCAACACTCCCTTTCTTCATAATCTTTTCCCTTCTGTCTTTCATTAGCTAAATTGTGGAATCACTAATTAAGTATTTTCTGTATTTTGGCACATGATAATGAAAAAATATCTCGAGTTCGCATTCTTTGGTGTTCTTATCACTAAGATTTAGCAGTTTCTACCATTTGTGCCTTACTGGCCAGTTTGATAATGCGCTAATGATGCAATAATTTTTTTATACCCAATGCTACTGGACACGTTTCTTAATGTGGAAACAATGAAAATTCTGGAAAATGGAACTAGAATTTGTTTCCTTACCATATAAAATGCTAAAAATATCCTTCTCAGTCCCTTGAAATTTAATTTAACCACAAGCATACCTTGATTTACACTACTTTTTTGTTCCAGTGCAAATTGATATTTTAGAAAATATATTCTTTTTGAGATGTTCTATGGGAGTAGTACACTCTTTAAAGGATTTAATTGAATAATTCTCTAAAGAATCTTTGTGTAAAGTGAATAGCCTTAGATACTTATCTCAAGATATATATGCACTCTTTTAGTATGGTTTTCCAGAGCTCAGTACTTAACAGAGTGCCTAGCACATAGTAACTGTCTAATAAATGGTAGCTTTTATTTGCTTCAACCTCCCCTACTCACATCCAAAATTCAAGACATTTTTAATTACTTAAAGTACCCAGAGAACAGTATGTTTCCTTTAGCCTTATTTTTGCAAAGCCTTCTATCTGGAACACTTTCCTCAATCTCTCTGTCTCATGGTCTCTTCTTCATTCTTCTAGGATAAGCTCAAGTAGAAGATTTCTATCCTGAGTTACTTCTCCTCTATCGACCAATACCCCATTGATATGTGCTTATATCAGGTGTAGCACTTTTCACACTGTATTATAATTACAGGCATTTTTTTCTCCAAAAATTAAAATGACCAGGTGTTTTCTGATTACAAAGATAATATATGCTGCTGTAAAAAAATTCACGTACTTTACAAAGGAAGGGCAATTTTATTTGACATTCCTCCAGGAATCTATCAATAATTATCTACACATATGCACACATTCACACTCATATTAACAATATTTTATATAAATCAGATCATACTATCAATGTTTTTTAGCCTGAAGTTTTCTTCAGCAACATGTTGTAGAAATCTTTCCATATCAATACATAAAAATAGAAATAATACATTTTAGTGGCTGTGCAATATTTTGCTTATAGATATGCCTTTGAGCATTTAACCAATTCCACAAATGACAAACATTTGGATGTCTACAGGTTAAAAATCTTAGCTTCACAATGCCTCTCACTCCATACGCTCTTTCAAATCCCACTACTACCACCCGCTCTAGTTCAGGAATTCTCTGATTCTTATCTGGACTGCATATCAGTCTTCTATTCTCCTAATTAGTCAATCTTCACTCATTTCAATTTGTTCTATACACTTTCCTGAAGCAGTGCTGATTATTTTCTTGCTCAATAACTCTCAATGGCTTTTTTTTTTTTACCTAATAAATTAGCAGTACACGGCTTAATCTGCAGTCAATATGGACAAAAAAATCTCCAACCATATGCTCAGTTATTCTCATTTAATCCAATATTAAAAATCTATGTATTATGTCCAGCTGGAAGATGTGTTTAATTTGGCTTATACAGTGTGTCAAAACTTTGTGAATTTGAATGCTTTCCAACGTGGCATGCCCTTTCCTTTGTTTCAGAGTAGATGCAACCAGTTCATATTATCTTCCCCTTTGCAGCCTTTTCCCACATTTACACTATTTGACCTCTGAGGAGATACATTAAACATAACTTATATTTCCACTAAGTTGAATTATTGTGTGTTTCCTGAACACCTACTCTTTTATCTCTCATCTTCCTGCTACCCGGCCTTCTGTTCAGCTTTTCCTCCACCAGAAACTTAATATTCTCTAATTTACAATAATCAAAATCTATGCAACCTTACTTCAAACCACTATTAAATGCAAAGTATTTTGTGAAGTCTTTCCTGTGCTTCCAAACAAGATGAAATATTTCTCTTCTTTAAATTCCTATAGTACTTTATATGGTTTATTTTGATTTTCTACTTGATATTAAAGGCACTATTCTGTTAATCCTCTAACTAGATTCTATAGGGTACTGAAATAATGCACAATCTGCACCTATTCTGTGTAAGACACTGGGCTAAAAGATGTAGCAGATATATGTAAGTTGTTAAAGGAGTTAAACCTCATTTGCGGGAAGATAAAGTGAATAAAATAATGACTACAGAAGTTGGCCACATCTTGTAGGAAGTCAAGCACTTTTTGCCATAGCACTTAGAAATCTCAAGGACTTATTTTCATTTACTCATCACTCCTTCTAGTTCTCTGCACTTCCTGAATGGTAATATCTGTGGCTATTCCTATGATCTTATATTTTGAGCTATCTTACACATCACGCAAAAGTTATTTTCCTTTGATCTCCTTCAAATCTCTCACACAAGACATTTCTGTGAGTACAATTTTTGGATGATATCCCTGTTCTTAAAAGCTTTAGTCTGTCACACAACCAGATATTTCACTGGTCACTTTTATTTATAAAGTTTAGCCATCTGCCTTGTTACTAGGGCTTCCTGTATTAGTCAGATTTCTCCAGAGAAAAAGAACAAATAGGAGGTATAGATATATATATCCATGATATATATCACGTGAATTGGTTCACATGATTATGGAGTCCAAGAAGTCCCAATCTGCTATCCAAAAGTTGGATAACCATGAAATCTGGTGGTATAATTCAGTCTGAGTCTGAAGGACTTAAGAACAAGGGGAACCAATGGTGTAAGTTCCAGTTCAAGTATAAAGGCCCAAGAATTTAGGGGCTGATGATATAAATCTCAGTCCAAGCACGAAAGCCCAAGAACCAGGAGCTCTGATATCTGAAGACAGGAGAAGATAGATGGTGCAGCTCAAGCAAAGAGCAAATTTGCCCTTCCTCCATGTTTTTCTTCTATGCAGGTCCTCAATGGATTGGAAGATACCCTCACACATTGCTGAAGGCAATCTTCCTTACTCAGTCTACCAATTCAAATGCTAATCTCTTTCAGAAACACTCTGGCATACACACTCAGAAATAAAGTTTTACCAGCAATCTGGTTAGCCCTTAGCCTAGTCAGGCTCACACATAAAGTTAACCGTCACACTTACTTTCTCCTTTCCCTCTCTTTTTGTTCTCAAAGTTGATTTCATACTATCAGTAACATCTCAGTCACTCATTATTATTCAATTTTCATACAGTACAACTTAGATATCTTTTTATACATTCATGTACTTGGGACATCACCTTGCCTACATAAAGATTATTAATAGCTTATTAACATATTTCCAAAGCAAAAACAGTGATCCCTAATATAAACTCTTATGTGAAAATATTACTAAATTATTTTTTTAAATATTACAATGTATCCTCAATTCTATGTTGAGGGATGATAAGTTAAGCAAAATGGATTAAAAGAGACGTTTCAGGTATGGATAACGGTAGGTTATGAAGAAAGTTATACCAGGAGGAAATTGACAAACTGAGAAATAAATGAGGAACATGGTAAGATCAATCATAAGGTTCAATTCTTATTAAAGTGATGTTGAAAACAAAGATAGGGGTTATCAACACTACATGAAACATTTTCTTCGTAATTATAGCTCAGTGGATCTCACTTTGCAGGTGATTTTTGATATTGCCCATTAATTGAAAACCAGCATTTTCGACAAGCTATTAGACAGAAAACAGTAATAAGAGGTATAGCTATGATTCATCTGAATACCAGAAAAAATGGTAAAATATCATTAGTTATTGATATGATTGCATGTCTATAAAACCCAAAATAATCAACAGAAAAATGATTAAGAATAAAAAGAAAGATCAATAAAGTGTCCAGAGAGAAAATCAACATAGGTGAAATATTAGTTCTCTTTCATATCAGGAATAACTAGTAATAAAATACACATTCAATTGACAATAGTAACAGAAGTGGCATCAGCAAAATGAGAGAATAGGAGTTCTCTACTGTCTTCCTTCCAAAAACATCAACTTTGACAATCACCCATGGACGAGAGTGCTTTTGTAGACAAAAGTGTAAATTTCCCAGGAATAAATTTAAAAAGAAATGTGTAAAACCTATAAAACAACAAGAGCACAATGAAACTTGATTGGGGATATAAAAAACAAATACGTGGAGAGTTTGTAATGGACTAAATGTTTGTGTCCCCCCCCCCCAATTCATATGTCTAAATCCAATCCCCAAAGTGATGGTATTTGGAGGTGGAGCCTTTGGGAATTAATTAGGTCATGAGAGTGAAACCCTCATGAATGGGATTAGTGCTCTTATAAGAAGAGGCCAGAGAGGTAGCTTGCTCCTTTCCACCATGTGAGGACATAGCAAGAAGACAGTCCTCTGAAACCCAAAAAAGAATCCTCACCAGAATATGACCATGCTGACACCCTGATCTTGGACTTTCAGCCCCCTGAACTGTGAAAAATAAGTGTTGCTTGTTTATAAGCCACACAGCCTATAGTACTTTGTCTAGCAACCCAAACTAAGAAAGTGCCGTATAATATTTCGTGAGGTTTTGGGCATAAAATTTTGAGCAAAGAAAACACAAACAAGGTTCTTGCCTTCATGAAGTTGCAGTCTAGTGGAAGAGACATTTATTAAGAAAAAAAATCTCACACACATGCAAAAATGCACGTTCTGGTTTCAGACAAGATAGAGTAAGCACATACCACTCTGTCTCTCCCACCTAATATAGCCATAAAATCCTAGACAGAATTAAATGCCCCAGATATTTGAGCACACCGAAAAGTAAATAATAGCAGGCAGAATGGGGAAGAAGACTGAATTAAAAGTTCCACTTAACTGGCAATAGATTTATCATTTTTTCTCTGGTATTCTTTTTAGTTGCATAGGAAACAATGAAGTGGGCAGCAGTGAAGAATCAGAGAAAGATTCAGGAGAAACTCTCTAGTTCTGGTTCAAGAAATGGGAGAAGGAACTTTAAATACTCAGAGAGAGTGTGGAAATCCTATATTATTTCTCTTTTTTCTCTGTTTTATTTGCGGTCCAGTACCCAAGAAATGTACATGCATGACAGAGTGGTGTAACTAAAGCTACAGAAGACCTAAAAGGGAATCCATAAACAACTAGAAAATAATGGAATTGTTAATTAATTCCTGGGTTCATTCTATACTGTACAGGGATGAATCTGATATGATTCAGCATGCCAAAAATATTGAGAACTGAGCTAACAGATTACCACCTAGGTCCCAAACTGAACCTTGGGTGGAACACATCTACAAGATGGGTCCAAATAGCGCCGTAAAGGCTTTGAAAACTGCACTGACACTAGAATAAGAGAAAACAGAAGGCAAATTGGAATGTATTTCTCTCTAAAACTAATGAGGATGCTGACTGATAAAAATCTTAACATTCTCCAACAAGCGTTAAACAAGACCCACAGTAACATAGTATACAAAGTGTCCAGGATATAATAGAAAGTAGCCAGCATCCATAGGACCAACTCAAATGGGAAAAGACAATGAAGACACAAATGCTGACATGGCAAAGATGTTGGAATTATCTAACAAAGACTTGAAAGCAGATATATTATATTGAAAAATATGAAACAAAGAAAAGTTGAGTACAACAAAAATACATAGATCTTAGATTCACCAATTGTCAAACTCTCTCTCTCTCAATCTCTATCTTCTCTATTTCCTTCTCTCATCCTCTCACTCTGTGTTGAAGTGTGGACTATGTATGTCTTTGTGTGATTATCTACATATTTGTTTGAATTGCTTGAAATTAAGTTATATGTCATCCCTAAACTCTTCACACGGTGGAAACTACTAATTCAAAAACATCTGATAATATACAGTACAAAGTCAATTTTTCCTATTTGATCCAAAGATGTCTCTGTTTTTCAATCTAAGGGACAACTAGGATTTATATGTTACATTTTGTTATGTCTCTTTAGTATCTTTAAGTCTAGAATACTTCTCACTTTTGTTTCTGTTGTTTGTTTCTTTGTCACAATGTTGACCTTTTGAAATACTCTTGTTTTATAGAATATCCCACCATTGCTTCCTCATGACCGTACTCAAGTAAAAAATTTTGGAAAATCTTTTTACATAGGTGATGTTGTGTATCTCTTATTTTATCACATCAGGGACACATAAAATGAGATAGCCTCAATTATTGATGATACCAAGTTTGATCACTTATTAAAGATTCTAAAAGCTAGATCTACACATAATAAAAGTATACATTTTCTTTGTAATTAATCAATAATATTTGGAAGGATACTATCCTGTTCTCCAGCAACGTTTATACTCAAGAGTTTTTAGCATTCGTTGATAAATTACTCCAAAATCATTGCACTGGTGTTTGTAGAAATTTTAATTCCATCATTCATTCTATGTTTACTACCTTTCTTTCACTCTTTATTTCTCTTTCCCCCCTCCCTTCTTCCCCTCTCTTTCCTTCCTTCCTTCCTTCCTCCCTCCCTCCCTCTCTCTCTCTCTCTCTCTTTTCTTTCTTTCTTTCCTTCTTTCTTTCTATCTTTCTTCTTGAGTGGATATTCATCTGAACTAATTAGTTTTTAATTCATTTTCATGGTCTATTAATGCCATATGGTCGTTATCCTTTTGAATGTTTAACTGCCCCAAATTTGACCTGTAAGAGCTTTTCAAACTGACTCCTATGTCCTTTTGATGTAACTAAATCCATATTTTTCATATTTCCTTGCTTAATTTTTTGGTATTAATTGTTTCAGATTCACATTATATTATATTTTTCCTGCCCACCACCTGGAATAGGAGATTTCTCCAAAGCACTCTGGTTTCTTTCAATGAAGAATGGTGTTTAGAAATTAAGATCTAGTTACTAGGCGTTTTCTCTGCTAGGAGGGTGTTAGTACTTCTAGTCCATTTAATTTAGATCCAACATTGCAGGGTTTTTTTCCATCGTTTTTTCATATTCCATATTTTTCTTCTCCCCTCTGGTAATGGGAGAATTAAATACCTTTCCTCATAACTGAGGAAAAAAATTGCCAATTATACAGATTTGAATAACTATTAAAATAAATTAAATGACATATAGAGCATTGTACTAACTGTGGAATATGAATTTCTGTTAGACACACACAGAACACTTAAAAATTAGTCATATTTGAGGTCATAAGTAGGACCATTTGAAAGTAAATTTTGCAGTATTAATAATTACATAAGGGCAATAATCATAAACTGAGACTCTCTGATGCAAATCATATTATATATGGTCATCCTAGCCATAAAATAAGTTAAAACATAATCCAAATATTGAAACCATATACAGACAAAGAATATTTCTCTGACCACACTATAAAATCTCTATGAGCTTAGAAATTAAAATTGCAATATACTCATGTAAGAATTTTCCATATATTTCTAATATATGCATTGAAAGTTCTAAATTCCCTCAGTAAGCATGGATTTAGTTGCATTTATTTAGTAAAGAATAGTTATAAATATTTTGCAGAATTTATGCATATTTATTATATAGAATTTCTTAATGGCTAAAACGAAGTTAGATAGAAAAAGACAAATACTGTATGATTTCACTCATATGTGGAAATAAACAAACCAATCAACATGTAGATAAGGAGAATAGATTGGTAGTTACTAGAGGGAAAGGGAATGGGGGAAGACAAAAAGAGTAAAGGGGCACATATATACGGTGATGGATGGAAACTAGGCATTTGGTGGTGAACACGATTCAGTCTATACAGAAGCCAAAATATAAAGATGTACATCTGAAATTTACACAATGTTATAAACCAATGTACCCTCAATAAAATAATTTTTTAAAGAAACGATGTTTAATGGGACATTTAGAGCCTAAAATACATATATTAGAAAAGAAGGAGGAATGATAATCAGTGAGTTAAACATTCATTTCAGGAAATTATAAAAAAAGGCAAATTGAATCCAAATAACCTAAGGGAATAATACAAATGAAAGCAATGACTGATAAAAGAAAAAGCAATGATATAACCTTCTGATGGCAATCAACTTAGGAATTTGAAAATGGCACACAGTTTACTATGGGCAATATATCTAGCAGTTGACTATAAGGTATGGAAAAATTTTTTGTTGCTCTAACGGAAAAGATTTTTTCAGTGAAATTTTTTTGATTGATTGTTAGAGACAAATGTACCAATTCATTCCTAAAAGCAGTATAATACAAAGAAGTCTGGACTAGTTTTCCAGTGAATAAGAATGGTTTCAAAATGTCAGTTACCTTACTAAATGTGTGAACTTAAGACATTATGGCCAAGTCACAGACATTGAATTACATTCATTCATTTTTTTCATTTAACAAAAGCTTATGGAAAACTAAATATATGTTGGTGTCAGGAATTTAAAAAACAGCAAAACAAAACAATACAACATTATCCCAGATTGGATTTGAATACTGGCTTTTGACAAGGAGTCTCTTTTTGACCAAGCTGTAGTCAGAGTCCTATGATTGCTCTTCTCAACTGCATTTCATTTCATCCTTGGCCAAGTCCCTTGGCTTGTTAAGGCCCATTCAGCAAGAATTCTGGCAAGTTAGTTTAGTAAAAATCTTTCTACCCTTGACACCTAACCAAGTTTCTCTTAGTAATTTTCCATCCCCTGGTTTCATCACCCTACCTGTTGACTAAAAATTCCAACCCAGCCATATTTCACTTAGAATTAAGTTAATCTCTCTTCCCTATTGCAGCAGTCTTGAATAAAATATTTCTTGCCTGTTTAACTCTGATTGGTGTAATTTCTCTTTGAGGGTTCTGGTGCTGCGACTCGAATAGAACCAGATTCATCATTGGATCTCTGTATCTCTCACCCAGAACCCTAGATGCATAACTTTAAAGCATTTTGTCTTCACTCCTGCCTCATTGATTCAGGACCCATTTGTGAGACTAACTCCTGACCAGTGTTCTGAATGATAGTCTGTTGACATACCACAAAAACAGATTTTGATTCTCAGGATTCAGAGTATACTCTGGAGGCTGGGCTAGAGTCCCAGGCTTCTGTTTTTGGAAAGGTACCATTCGTTTAGAACATGAGAAATTCTCATTGAGTTCTTATTTGATTGAACTTCATTTTTTTTTTTTTTTTGGTATTTAGAATAGTTTTTGTCACTTGGATTCTTTTTCTTTACTGAGATGTCATTTGTAGAAATATGTTTATGGATAGTTTGAAATTTCAGTGGTCTCTTTAGTAAACTTGAAAGCTCCTCAAATTGACCCATATAAGATTTCTTTCTCATTAACCCCACTCCTCCTTCCATGCTTTATGACCTTCAATCTTCCCTTTAGCTCCTTTAAATCATTTGATGTCTCCCATTTCAATACCCCTCTCTCCTCCATCCCTCTGCTCATCCCTGCCAAACCTTTCTCTTCCCACTCTAGTCCCTCAAATTCCTGCCCCATCTGATTATTTTGGTATTCAAGAACTGCAAAAACAATCAGCTGAGGCTGAAAAAGAAAAAAGGAAAATTGGAAGTAGACTATATATTGTGTTCACTCAGACGGGCTTTGGAGACACCCAGGCAGCTGATTTGTGTCTCCTAAGTCCCTCATGCCAATTTTGACCACGGCCTTCATAAAATTGCATATCATGGCAAAAACGGTCTTAAAACTCTCTTGCACAAATATTGGTGGGAATATTTAACTCTCATATTGAGCAGGAGACCTCAACTTGTCTCATCTGCCAGAAACACAATTCAGATAAAAATAAAGAGTGGGACATAAATGAGAGCCAATTCTTTTTATATAAATCAGTGAGTTTTGTATTACTGTGTTTATGCCTGACTCACAGCTAAGATGTTTGCATCTATCCATATTTGTACCTATGAATGTACGTATATTATGAATATGTGATATTTTCCTGCCTCCAGATGGCATTAGCAATTAATTTATAAAATCTGTTACAGAGTTCTATTTTAATTGGCTTAGAGATAAATAATCACATACATAAATTAAATAATCTCCAAACTCACAGTAATAAAAAAAAATCCCTGAACTTCTAGTACTTCCAATACGGAAAAAAATACTTATTCTTATAGAAACTAATGTTCTCATAAATTGCACAAGTTTTTGGCAAATAAAACTAGTTTAATATTGCTGGTTTAATAACAATTGTTATGTGTTCTGAGTTATCAACATTAAGTTAAAACACACATACATTCTATTTCAATTGGTTTTACTAGTCAAATAAGGTAATATATTTGCTAGATGTTTAAGACTATAAAAATTATAAACTTGATTTTACTAAAATTGATTCATTATTCAGACAAAACCTTATTTCAGCAATAATGATATTTTATAATATGTCTCCTTAAGAATAGCTTCCCAAATCTTTTTGGTAACCTGCAAACTTAAACTTCTGCTGAATTAAATTAGATAATAGACATTAAGATAAGATATTGAAACATTCAATCATAAATATAAGTTTAAGTTTATATACTTTTGGCTTCTTATTTTTTATATAGAGGCAAAACATATTTGAGTCTGTTAATGAACATGTTCTTTTTGACACGTTGAGAAATTTTATTATAAGGAAGCATATATATATATAAATTGTGAAGTAATATATTCATAAACATTAATAGTCTGCTACAAAATACTGATATCTGAAAGAGGGTAACTAATTATTCACTTCTTAGTTTTCTCTGTTAAATAAAAGTTACTAATGGTTAAAAAGTACAATCAATATATATAAATTAAACTACTAGAAACAATAAGGGGAAAGGGAAACAAATTTGTTAAAGAAACTATGCAAGGCATAAGATGGTTTTTGTTAAGTAAAAAACAGGTAATTTTGTCATAAAGTGAAATAACTAGTTGTTCCAAACTGAGAGAGAAAAAAGTGTAGGACAAAACCTGAATGAATACAGAAAGTTGTAGAAAGTTTTTGGAAAAGGAATCTTATGTTGTGTGGTTAAAGTTGACTAAGATTGGATTAGTTTATGTATAAGGTGTTATATGTTGGTTTGTTTTAGTGAGCTTTAGTATCAGCAGTATGTTGATATAAAACTAGAGTTTGTTTTTCTCTCTGTTAAAATGAGTAAATGTTTCTTGGCTTATTATATGGTCTTCTCTCAATAAGGGATTGTAAAAAGTTCTCCTAATCTGTCTAGGAAACAAAGATCTTGTGTCTTATAAGAAAAATTTCCTCTGTTTTATGTTGACTTTATCCCATACTTGAATATTTAAGACATTTATTATTAAAATAATTTAACTGAATCTTCTCATTTTTAAGAGAGCTAAGCTTTTTCTCCCAATTATGTTACCACGTATATTTACTTTTGAAATATTTTATGACTTTTGTAAAATTGGCAGCTAAGTATTGTTTCACAGTGCCTTATGATTAAATTTAGACAAGTTTCAAAACTTGTGACATTTTTTACAACTTTTGATATTTTGCCTTCCCCAGATCAAATCATCACTGAAATCTTGATTTCAAAATGACTTGAAAATCTCAGAGGATTTGTTCTTTCATTTTGTAAAGAGAGAGAGACTAAAAATAATTAGGTTTATTTGATATGTTGAATTGCATGAAAAGTGTTGTCAAAGAAGAGATACTTAAACTTCCTGGATTATATTTGTATGGGTAAAATATTATTAATATAAATATTTCAGAAATCGTATAAACATTCTGAAAATTTGTGAATGTCCTTTCTGTACGTATGTCCTACTCCTGCTTTGCCTGATATTACACAATGACAATATAATGTTCCTAGCCATATTTTCTGCTTTTATTTTTAAAAGTTGTGTGCCACAGAAACAGATTTCCTTATCAATTCTCTTATTTTATAATGAACTCTCATAAGATGTTTAACCACAGCCGTTTTAAGTCTATTGTCCTTCACAGATAGTTTTTGTCTTACTCTGATATTTCCTTGAAAACTCTTGTAATCAGCTACAGAATGCTTCATCTTCAACAAAAAGGGGCTGTCTCAAAGACTTATAGAAAGGACGATTCCAGGTACTCTGGAGCACAGGCTTCTGATGTCATTGCTTAAAAAATTTTGAGACCATACCCATGGACTGATTCAGGATTTCCAGAACTCTAGTGGAGAAGCTGATGGATTTATGAGACTGCTAACCCCAAATCAAGCATAACAAGAATTAAATAAACTGATGAATGATGATTATGGATTTTGTTTGGAGTAACGCTGATGCCTTAATCTTCTATTTTCTGGACATTAAAAACCCCTTATTTTTCTTTTAAGATAAAGGAGTTTCTTTTAAGCTATCTATAATACATAATAATATAATACATTATACATTTATAAACAGAAATGAAACATTTATCTTTTTTTCCCTACCTGATCCTTTAAGAAGTCTGAAACTCCTATTGAGTATTCTTTTTTCATAGCAATAAAATAATCTGCATTGGTACAATAAGAATCTATCCTTCTTGTAACAAGATATAATTGAACAAAATGATTAATTGAAGCTTTGACTCTAATATCATACCTGACAATGATGTATAGACTCAGGTATGATTCTATAGTTTTAAGGACCAAAGGTTGATTTGATGGAGCCAATACCTACAAAGCTTTCTTGGGAAAACCAGTCTGATACCTGCGTTACAGGATTTCCAGCCTTACAAGAGAATAAGAAAGATCACTTCCTTGCATGTCCAGGATATTTTTGGGGATTTCAAGAAGAGAGGAATTTACCCAAATCTATAGGCACTGCTTGTGAAGTCTAGTGGTGAGTTCTTGGCTTCGTTGCCTAGACTCTAGAGGCCTTTTAAAATCGAATCTGATATTCCTGATGAAAACTTCCATCAAAGCAAACTTTAAAAGGCTTGTATGATTAATTACCATCCTTGTTGCACTTATGTAAATAATCAAGCCAAATCTAATGAGAACAGACATTTTAAAAATAAGAATAATCTTATTTATCTTCAGTCAAAAAGAGGTTGGATATAGATAGAAATTTTATATTTTAATTGGAAACACATGCTTGTGGGTTATGAGATTCTAGTCCTGTTCATTGTCTTTGAGCTTTTTTTAGCTCTTTGTCAGTTATACAGTTTTGGTGCCTACCTGGAAATTGGACTGGATTCTGCCATCTTGCACATTTTGTCAATCCTTAACAAATTTTAATTTTTCTAGTTTTCTTCAATATCTGCCTACAAATATCCAAACTAACATTTCTAATATTTCTTCCACCCTCATGGCTTTATATCACTGAGAACTAAAACTTGACTTCCCAGATCCTTATGTGGAATCTAGATTGTCTTTTAGCTGGATTTTCCCCTTGGATCTAAAAAAATTCTGTGAGATGAAGTGGGGCAACTTGATATAAATTTCCAAGAAGTTATCACCACAGAAGAATATGGGCAAACTTCGTGCCTGGAACCACTGCTATGTAGGCCACTTGTGAAATTCACTAGAACTCTATATCTTCCATGCTCTACTTCAGGAAATAACCACAACTATGGACAACGTCACTAAAACCTCTCAGATGTCTATAATATCACCAAACATTCAAACTGCAAACTGGGAAATCTATCAGATTGCCATTGTCATCCTCATTCCACTATCTGAAGAAGTTTTGAGCCCAAATCTAGAAATCTTGACAACATGCCCTTTGCACACAGAAACTGATTGTATAGTCTGCTCTAAGTATTAATATTGTTTTTATTTTTATTTTCATAGCAATTCCCCTCATTAAATGCCATCCAGCAAATACCCTTTACTACCAACTCTTAAGAGATAGTTCAGCTGCATCTTAATGAAGAGAAGGTGACCGAAAGAGAAACAGAATTATGTTGTTCAAAGGAGAAAAATATCATCGTGTTTCTTTGTACAAGAGGAGAGGCTTACAAGAACTCCTTCCTTAACTAAACTTTAGTCAGGTTCCTCTGAGCCCTCTGCTCAACTAGGTCTTATCATTGGCCTTTCATTTTGGCCTGCTGAGCCCACTTTAGCAAGAATTCTACCAAGCCAGTTTAGGAAGAATCCACTCACCCTTCATAAGCTAACCAAATTCCTCTTAGGAATTTTCCATCCACTTACTCTCTCACACTGCCCATTGGCTATAAATCCCCAGCTTCCCCTATTATATTCACAGTCGAATTTGATCTATCTCCTCCATTGCAATAGTCTTGAATAGAGTCTTTCTTGTCTGTTTAAATCTTTCTGTGGAATTTTACTTTGACACTTCGTGACTTAAAAGTTGTGTAACTTGCTCAAATTATTTCATTTCTACATGCCAATTTCCCCACATGTAAAATGAGAATAACAATAGTATCTATGCCTCATGGTCTTTGTGTTTCTTTTGTCAGGATTAAATGAAATATTTTTAAATGGCTTAAAACAGAAAAACACTGCAGTGCATTAAAAAAATACCTCAATAATAATTAGCGTTTATTATTAGAACACACTTCTAGGGTCTTATCCTGCCCATATACAAAATAAAAATCAATAGAATCAAAGAATGTTAAATATTTCAGCAGGTTTTAATTCCTTATTCTGATGTTTACTGATAAAAACACATTTTCTAGGCACTGTGTTAGATACAGAATAGAAGCACATTTGGGGGGAAAAACCATAACCAAAATTGACTCTTGCAGAATGTGTGCCATATACCAGGCCCTGTACTAGTAACTAAGGCTACAAAGATAAATAAGCTATGTTCTTGTCCCTTAAGTAGCTCATAGTCAAGTGGGAGCCATACACATACAAACAAATAATTATAATAGAGGACCTTTAAATATGTGACAAATCAGATTTGCCTTTTTAAAGAAATTATTATGACAATTAATGTGCAGAATAGCTTGGAAGGCAATGAGATAAGGAGGAAGACCAATGAGTTTGCTAATGTAATCATTAAGATAAAGAATAAT
The DNA here is from genome assembly GCF_021613505.1 of Equus quagga. Classification (NCBI taxonomy): domain Eukaryota; kingdom Metazoa; phylum Chordata; class Mammalia; order Perissodactyla; family Equidae; genus Equus; species Equus quagga. The sequence goes on along the minus strand of NC_060276.1, from coordinate 21,906,415 downwards.
GGATGTCTAAACAAAGGCACTAGCAACAGGGATGAAGGGAGAGGTTGTGGATCTGAGATACAGAATCATCAGGTGACCTATTAAGGAAAGAGAAGCCTTGGGGATTGATAAGGCATGATGACAGTATTAAAATATGAAGGTCTGTCATGTGGAAAAGGACTTAGATTTATTTATTTCCTTGTAGTGCATCAGAGATCTAGATTTAAGGAGGGAAGATTACTGGGAGTCAGAGTTAGACAAAAGGAAAATTAAGGACTTCATGTAATTGGAGGAATTTAGAATAGAGTACGAATGAACATTTCGCCACAGCTCTTGTAAAGAGTATTCACATTTTTCACATGGAATTAACCTAGAGTACTTTCTCTCCTTTATCCTATGCTCCAGCTGAATGTCTTATTATTTCCTGAACAGGCCTTATATTTTTCTAGCTCTATGCATGTGTATTAACCCATGCTATTCCCACTGGCTTAAGTCCTTCCTTCTTACACAAAAAGTAACTGAAAAATGTAATATGTGTATTTCTTTAAATTAGTATTTAATCCTAATTTAAAGATGGAGGGGAAGGTTTAACAGTCTAACGTAATATTACTCTGTTGATACTGATTTATGATGTAATTTTGTAAATTAACTTTTTTTCTTGAAGATTTCTCTGAGATCATGAGTCTTTTTATTGAAGAATTATCGGCATACAGCATTATGCTAGTTTCAGGTGTACAACATAGTGATTAAATATTTATAAATATTATAAAATGATTATCATGATAAGTCTAGTTATGATCTATCTCCCTATAAAGTTACAATACTATTGACCATATTCCCTATGCCACATATTACATCCCCATGGCTTATGTATTTCATAACTGAAAGTTTGTACCTCTTAACCTCCTTCACCTATTTCGCCCCACCCACCCACTGCCCTCCCCTCTGGCAACCACCTGAATCTATGAGTCTGTTTCTGTTTTTTCGTTTGTTCATTTGTTTTGCTTTTTAAATTCTGCATATAACTGAAATCATATGGTATTTGTCTTTCTCTGTCTGACATTTTAGTTAGCATTATACTTCCTAGGTCCATCCATGATGTTGGAAATGAAATGACAACATTTCATTCTTCTTTATGGCTTGAGTAATATTCCATTATATATATGTGTGTATCTTCTTTTTCCATTCATCTATCGATGGACACTCAGGTTGCTTTCATATCTTGGATATTGTAAATAATGCTGCAATGAACACAGGGTTGCATTTATCTTTTTGAATTAGTGTTTTCATTTTCTTCAGAAATATACTCAGCAGTGAAATTGATGGATCTAATGATAATCCTATTTTTAATTTTTTGAGGAACGGCCGTATTGTTTCCCATAGTGACTGCAACAATTTACATTTCCACCAATGGTTCGCGGGGGTTCCCTTTTCTCCACAGCCTTGCCAATAATTGTTATTTTTGTCTTTTTCATAATAGCCATTTTGAAAAGAAGGAGGTGATATTTCATTGTGATTTGACTTTCATTTCCCTGATTATTATAATGTGGAGCATCTTTCCATCTGTCTATTGGCCATCTGTACGGCATTTTTTGAAAAATGTCTATTGAGATCCTCTGCTCATTTATTTAATCAGATTGCTTGTTTTTTTCATATTAATTTGTATGAGTTTTTATATAATTTGGATATTAACCTCTCATCAGATATATGATTTGCAAATATCTTCTCCTATTTGGTAGGTTGCCTTTTCATTTTGTTGATGGCTTCCTTCGTTGTGCAAAACACTTTTAGTTCAGTGTAGACCAGTTATTTTTGCTTTTTTTGCCCTTGCCTGAGGTGATATATCTAAACATATACTATTAAGACCCATGTCAAAGAGCTAACTGCCAATATTTTCTTCTGGGTTTTTATGGTTTCAGGTATTATATTCAACTCTTTAATCTATTTTGAGTTTATTTTTATATATGGTGTAAGATAGTAGTCCAGTTTCATTCTTTTGCATATAGCTGTCCAATTTTCCCAACGTCATTTATTGGAGAAATTGTCTGTTCCTCAGTTTACATTCTTGCCTCTTTTGTCAAAGATTAGTTGACCATTACGCATATGTTTATTACTGGGGTCTCTATTCTGTTCCATTGATCTATGTGTCTATTTGTTTGCCAGTACCATATTGTTTTGATTACTATAGCTTGTTAGAATAGTTTGAAATCGGGGAGTATGATACCTCCAGCTTCGTTTTTTTCAAGATTGATTTGGCTATTCGGAGTCTCTTGTGGTTCCATATATATTTTAGGATTATTTGTTCTAGTTCTGTGAAAAATGCCATTGGTATTTTGATAGGAATTGCATTGAATCTGTAGATTGCTTTGAGCAGTATGGACATTTTAACAATATTAATTCCTCCAATCCATGGGCACAGTATATCTTTCCATTTGTTTGTATTGGCTTCAATTTCTTTCATCAATGTTTTCTAGTTTTCAGAGTGCTAGTCTTTCACCTCCTTGGTTAATTTTATTCCTAGGAATTTTATTCTTTTTGATGTAATTGTAAATGAAATTGTTTTCTTTATTTCTCTTTCTGATAGTTCATTATTAGTGTATAGAAATACAACAGATTTCTGTACATTAAATTTGCATTCTGCAACTTCACCGAATTCATTTATTAGTTCTAATAGAATTTTGGTGGAGTTTTTAGGGTTTTCTATGAATAGTATCGCGTCATCTGCAAATAGTGAAAGTTTTACTTCTTCCTTTCCAATTTGGATGACTTTTATTTCTTATTCTTGCCTAAGTGCTGTGGCTAGGGCTTTGAATACAAAGTTGAATAAAAGTGGCGTGAGTGGGCATCCTTTTCTTGTTTCTGATCTTAGAGGAAAGGCTTTCAGCTTTTCTCCATTGAGTATGATAGTAGCTGTGGATTTGTCAAAAATTACCTTTATTATTTTGAGGCTTGTACCCTCCATATGCACTTTGTTGGGAGGTTTTATCATAAATGGATGTTGAATTTTGTCAAATGCTTTTTATGCATCTATTAAGATGATCATATAATTTTTATCTTTCATTTTGTTAATGTGATGCATCACGATGATTGATTTGTGGATATGGAACCATCCTTGCATCTATAGAATAAATCCCACTTGAACATGGAGTATAATCCTTTTAATGTAGTGTTGAATTTGGTTTGCTAATATTTTGTCGAGGATTTTTGCATCTATGTTGATTAGGGATATTGGGCTGTAATTTTCTTTTTTGCAATGTCTTTGCTTTTGGATCAGGGTAAGGCTTGTCTCATAGAATGAATTTGGAAGCATATTTTCTGCTTCAATTTTTTGGAATAATTTGAGAAGGATAGGTATTAACTCCTCTTTTTTTTTTTTTTTTTTTTTTTTTAAAGATTGGCACCTGGGCTAACAACTGTTGCCAATCTTCTTTCCTTTCTTTTGTTTTTTCTGCTTTATCTTGTCAAACCCCCGCTGTGCACAGTTGTACATCCTAGCTGCATGTCCCTCTAGTTGTGGGATGTGGGACGCCGCCTCAACATGGCCTGACGAGTGGCGCCATGTCCGTGCCCAGGACCTGAACCCTGGGCCGCCGCAGCGGAGCGCACAAACTCAAACACTCGGCCACAGAGCTGGCCCCTAACTCTTCTTTAAATGTCTGGTAGAATTCACCTGTGAAACCATCTAGTCCTGAAATATTGTTTGTTGGAAGTTTTCTGATTACTGATTCAATTTCATTGCTAGTAATTTGTCTATGCATATTTTCTATTTCTTCTTGATTCAGTCTGGGAAAATTGTTTGTTTCTAAAAATTCACCAATTTCTTCCAGGTTGTCCAGTTTGTTGGCATAGAATTATTTGTACTATTCCCTTATGATCCTTTGTACTTCTCTGGTATTGGTTGTAACTTCCCTTTCACCTTTTTTTTTTTTTTGAGGAAGATTAGCCCTGAGCTAACATCTGCTGCCAATCCTCCATTTTTGCTGAGGAAGACTGGCCCTGAGCTAACAACCATGCCCGTCTTCCTCTACTTTATACATGAGATGCTTGGTGCAGCATGGCTTGACAAGCAGTGCGTCAGTCTGCACATGTGATCTGAACCAGTGAACCCTGGGCAGCCAAAGCAGAATGTGAAAACTTAACTGCTGCACCACCAGGCTGGCCCCACTTCTCTTTCATTTTTGATTTCATTTATTTGGGCCATCTCTCTTTTTTTCTTGATCAGTCTTGCTAAGGGGTCACAATTTTGTTTATCTTTTCAAATAACCAGCTCTTAGTTTCATTGATCTTTTTAATTGTTATTTTAGGCTCTATTTCATTTAATTCCACTCTGTTCTTTATTATTTCCTTTCTTCTACTAACTTGGAACTGTTTATTTTTTTTTCTAATTCCTTTAGGGGTAAGTTTAGTTTGGTTATTTGAGATTTTTTCTTCTTTCTGGAAGCAGGTCTTTATCACTATGTACTTTTTTCCTAGGACTGCTTTTGCTGTGTCCCATAGATTTCAGAACGCTGCGTTTCCGTTTTCATCTGTATCAAGGTATTTTTTGATTTCCTCTTTGATTTATGTTGACCCATTGGTTGTTTAGTAGCATGTTGTTTAGCCTCCACATATTCATGTTTTTTGCATTTTTTTTCTTGTATTTTATTTCTAGTTTCACACCATTGTGGTCGGAAAAGATGCTTGATATAATTTCAATCTTAAGTTTATTGAAATTTGCTTTGTGGTCTAACATGTGATCTATTTTGGAGAATGTTCCATGTGTATTTGTAAAGAACATGTGTTCTGCTGTTTTTCTATGAAATATTCTGCATATATCTATTAAGTCCATCTGATCTAATGTGTTATTTAAAGCCACTGTCTCCTTATTGACTTTTCTGTCTGAATGATCTATTCCTTGAAGTAAGTGGCATATTAAAGTCCCCTACTATTAGCGTGTTACTGTCAATTTCTCCTTTTATGTTTGTTAATATTTACTCTGTATATTTAGTTGCTGCTATACTGGGTACAGAAATATTTACAAATGTTATATCCACTTGTTGGATTGACTCCTTTATTATTATGTAATGCCTTTCTTTGTCTTTTGCTATAGTCTTTGTTTTAAAGTTTATTTTGTCAAAGTATGCTACCCCGATTTCTTTTCATTTCCATTGGCATGGAATATCTTCTCTCATTGCTTTCCTTTCAGTCTGTTTGTGTCTTTAGCTCTTAAGTGAGCCTCTTATATGCAGCCTCTAGATGGGTCTGTTTTTTCACCATTCAACCACCTTTTGTTTATTGATCAGAGCATTTAGTCCATTTAAAGTAATTATTGATAGATATGTACTTATTTCCATTTTGCTGGTTGTTTTTTGGTTGTTTTTGTAGTTGTTCTCTGTTCCTTTTTTCTTGTCTTGCTATTTTCACTTGTGGTTTGGTGACTTTCTTTAGTGTTATGTTTAGATTTCTTTCCTTTATGTTTTGTGTATTTCTTTTAGGTTTTCCATTTGTGATTATCTTCAGGTTCATATATAACAACCTATATGTTTAGTAGTCTATTTCAAGTTGATGGTTGCTTAAGTATGAAAACATTCTAAAAGCTCTACGTTTTTTCTTCCCCCTCCACATTTTACCTTTTTGATGTCATATTTTACATCTTTTTATTTTGTATATCCTTTAATTATTGTAGTTATAGTTGGTTTTACTGCTTTTGTCTTTTAACCTTCATGCTAGCTTTATAAGTGATTGAGTCACTATCTTCACTATATATTTGCCTTTACTAGTAAAATTTTCTCTTTCATATATTTTCTTATTTCAAGTTATGACCTTTTCTTTGTTACTTAAAGAAGTCCTTTTAACATTTCTTGTAAGATCACTTTAGTGGTGATGAACTCCTTTAGCTTTTGCTTGTATAGGAAACTCTTTATCTCTCCTTCATTTCTGAATGATAATCTTGTTGGGTAGAGTATTCTTGTTTTTTTAGGAGATTAGTCCTCAGCTAACATCTGCTGCCAATCCTCCTTTTTTTGCTGAGGAAGACTGGCCCTGAGCTAACAATTGTGCCCATCTTCCTCTACTTTATACGTGGAGTGCCTGCCACAGCAAGGCTTGATAAGCGGTGTGTAGGTCTGTACCCGGCATCTGAACCCATGAACCCTGGGCCGCCAAAGTGGAATGTGTGAACTTAACCACCATGCCAATGGGCCAGCCCCTAGAGTATTCTTAATTATAATTTCTTTTTTTTCAGTACTTTGAATATATCATGCCACTCCCTTCTGGTCTGCAAAGTTTCTGCTGAAATATCATCTTATAATCTTTTGGGAGAATCCCTTGTATATAACTAGCTGCTTTTCTCTTGCTGCTTTAAGATTTTCCTCTTTATCGTCAACATATAACATGTCTTGGTGTTAGTCTCTTTGGATTCTTCTTATTTGGGACTGTCTCTGCTTCCTGGATTGCATATCTGTTGGCAGGCTGGGCGAGATCCCTGCCAGCTGCTAGGTGCATCTGTGACTGCTACAGCTCATTGGTGAATGTGGCTGGCCCCCTGCCCATCTGTGAGATGTGCCCACAACTGCTGTGGCTCATTGGTGGTCTGGCCTGGTCAGGCCTCTGGATGGCTGCTAGGTGCATCCGCAACTGCTGTGACGTGCTGGTGGGTGAGACTGGCCTCCTGCTCATATGTCAGGTGCATCTGGAACTGCTACAACTGCTGTGGCACTTTGGTAGACATGGTTTCCAGTGGGGTGCACCCCCTATTCATAAGTTAGAGAGAGAATTCCAAAATAGCACCTGCCATCCCTGGTATTAGCAAGGCAGACTGAGATGGCAAAAATGGCTCCCAACAATGTCTCAGTCCTCGGGAAGAGTCCTGGATGATCCCTGCCTCTTCAGAAGATGTGTTAAAATTAGTAAGTGTGTCTCCTTCACCTATGTTCTATGTGCTTTTCAAATTGGTGTTTTTGTGTTAGTTCCTGGGTCAAGTGAGTGTGCACACAAGCCCTTTAAGAGCTAGTTTTCTGTTCCCTATAGTTTTATAATTTTCCTCGATTTTTCTCATTGATTTTTCAAACCCAGTGTTTTGAGGGTTCCTCTCTTCTGTGCAGCATCTAAGGGCTGAGTGCCTGATGTCAAGCTCAAATCCTTCGCTCCTCAGAGAAAAGTTTCATACCTTTGAGACCTCTCCTGATTGTGGATTGCCACAGCCAGGGAGTGATTTTCTTCTCAGGGAGCCCATGACTCTGCTTCTTTTAAACATCTCAATGCTGGCCTTTCACCATCTTTTGTGGAGGCTCCATTTATCCAATTTTCAGGTCCCTTTCAGAGGGATTTATTCCAAATGTAGTTGTAGTTTGTTGTGTCTGTGGGAAAAGGTGAGTTCAGGATCTTCCTGTGCCACTATCTTGAATCTCTGTCCTCAAATAAACTTTTTTATACCATTCTCTCTTTTTTCCTGATTTATTGTGGTATAATTGACAAATAAAATTGTAAGACATTTACAATGTACATCATGGTGATTTGATATATGTCTACATTGTGAAAGAAATCTCCCTATCTAGTTAATTTTCTCTTTAAATGTTAAATCTCTAATATGTGATCTCTATAATGATTTTTGAGCTTTATCATGTGATCTCAGAAAACAGAAAATTTAGATATACTGTTTGAAATATTTGGAGATAGATTCTTTAGGGAAGTAATTAAGGTTAAAAAAGGTCATAAGCATGGGGATCTAATCTAATAAAATTAGAGTTCTTATAGGAAGAGACACTGGATCTCTCTCTCTCTCTCTCTCTCTCTCTTTCTCTCTCTCTCTCTGTGCACAGAGAAAAGGTCATTTGAGACCACAGCAAGAAGGTGGCAATCTGAAAGTCAGGAAGAGAGCTCTCAAGGGAAACAGAACCATACTAGACTTTGATCTGGGACTTCCAGCCTCCAAAAGTGTGAGAAAATAAATTTCTGTTGTTTAAGCCACACAGTCTGTGGTATTTTGTTATGGCAGTCTGAGTAAATTAATGCAGATTTTGATACCGTGAAGTGGAGTGATGCTATAACCAATACCCGAGAATGTGGAAGTAACTTTGAAATTGGGTGATGGATAAAGACTTGAAGAGTTTGCAGATACATACTAGAAAAAGCTGACATCTCTTTGAAGGGTCTGTTGATAGAAACGTGGATGTTAAAGGCAATTCTAGTGAGACTCAGATGGAAATGAGGAACATGTTTTTGTAAACTACATTAGAGGTGATTCTTGTTATAAATAAGCAAATATCTTAGCTGAATTGTATTCTAATGTTTTGTGGAAGGTAGAACTTGTAGAAGTGAATTTTGAAGGTTAGTTGAGATTTCTAAGCAAAATGTTGAAGATTAAACCTTGCTTCATTTTACTTTTATAGTAAAAATGTGAGAGGAGAGAGAGAAATTAAAGGAATTATTAAGCAAAAAGGAATCAGAGCTTGAAGATTTGAAAAATTCTCGGTTTATCCATATTGCAGAAAATGAGAAAGTGTGTTCTGTATATCACACTAAGCATGTGGCTGAACAATCATTCGATAAGGAGATTAGTATGGATATGAACCACAGATCTAATCAGCCATTTTAGCCAAAGTCAAGAGTAGAGAGGAGATTATACCAGCACAGGCACTGCTGGTTTGCACCAAAGGGAACAGAGACAGGATGAAACAAAGGAAGGTTTTCAGATGGCTGGCATTCTACACGATGAGACAATAGAGCTATTCTGCTGCAAAGAAGCAGTATTCTTCAAGAAAAGTGAATGACTTTGAAGGTGATTCAGTCATTAGGGCAACCTCATTGGTTTCAAAGAGTAGGACACTGCCTGTCTCTATAGGCCTGGCTTGTGCTGTCGGAGGTCTTGTGGGCAGGGCTGCCACCTGGAGGCCATGGAGGTGATGCTGTTGACCCAGTGGGCCTGGAACATCAAATCAAACAGCATTATTCTTGAGACTTAAGATCTAATGGAATTGCCTTGCTAGGTTTGGGACTTGCTTGAGACTTGTCACCCCTTTCTTCCTTCTGATTCTTCCCTTTTGGAATAGGAATGTTTATCCTATGCCTTTCCCACCATTGCATTTTAGAAGCACATAACGTATGTGGTTCACAGGTTCATGGCTGGAGAGAAATTTTGCCTCAGGATGAATTATACCTGAAGTCTCACCCATACTTCGTTTAGATGGTATTTAGATGAGACTTTGGAGTTTAGACTTTAAGGTTGATGCTGGAACGAATTAAGACTTTTTGTGCTGTTGGGATGGAATAAATGTATTTCACATGCAATAAAGATAAGATGTTTGGGAGGCTAGACATTGAAATATTATGGATTGACTTGTGTTTCCCCCAAAAGGCATATGTTGAAGACTTAATCCCCAACATGACTATATTTGGAGATAGGACCTTTAAGAAGATAATTAAAGCTAAATGAGATAATAAGATTGGGGCTTTAATCGTATAGGATTAGTGTTCTTATAATAAGAAGAAGAGACAGCAGAGATCTCTGTCTCTTTGTGTGTGCACACAGAAAATTTCACGTGAGGACACAGTGAGATGGCAGCTGTTTGCAAGCCATGAAGAGAGTCCTCACCTGAAACCAAACCCTGCCAGACCTTGATCTATGACTACTAATGTCCAGAACTATGAGAAAATAAATTTCTATTGTTTAAACTATGCCGTTTATGGTATTTTTTTATGGCAGCTTAAGCAGACTGATACTCCATTATCTTCTTTTTTCTTTTCCTAATTTTGCTTTAATTTATAACAATAATCTCTGGCTCTCTTTCTTGTCTCTATGTCTTCCAAAACCCTTTATATAACTGGAGAAACAAACGAAGAGATCTTCTATAATGATAGAAGAACTTTTACACAGTTTTCCTTTTATCTACTAAGTGTTTATATTGGCTATGTCCTTTTGTATTATTTTTAAAAAAATCTTGGCCATTCATAAGTCAAATAGAACAAAAATGAAATCAAAGAAGTCAGAGTGGTAATAACTAGCCATTTGGGCTTTTGGTGCTATTGCACTGAGAAGGCATGTGTTGCTCTCTTGGAAAAACTCACAATAGCGATTAATATTGGAAGCATAGTGCCATCAGTTAATAAGACATCAGGAATTATGAGGAAGCTCTATGACAGTATAGAAAGGCAGCTATTACACAGTAGTTTTCTCAGTAGCTTTGTAATTTTCTGCCTTTTTAGAGGGAAAAGAGATATTTTCTATTTTTGTTCTGAAGGATGATTTTTCATCTTCTTAAAACACCATTACCAATATAGCCAACAACATATTTTTCTCTGGTGTTGTAGATAACAGATTTTAATATTTTATGGACAATTCAATCTCAAGAGAGTAAAAATTTTTCTGTGAGAAGTTTCCACTGTTTTCAAAGATAGACCAGATTCAATGGGTAAAGTATTCAAATTTTAGATTCACTAAATAATTGGCTAACTGCTTACAGCCTTTTTTCACTCATAAACCAAGAATTTATCTTTGCTATCTCACTCATACACATGGGGTTCTATGGGGTAGAGGCAAAGCAAGCAACTTTTCCAAGACTGGAGTAGAGCTCCAAAGAGGAGATTCAGAAATAAAATTCTCTGTTCTCAAATACCTAATCTATAGATCCAGTGTTTCTCTCACATATTTTTGGTCTTAGACCAAATAGAATCTTAGTTCTGATTGATGATTAAGCCTAGTGTGAATCTCAAAACGATTCTGTAGTTGTTTTCTATTGCTATGTAACAAAGTATCACAAAGTCAGCAACTTAAAATAATACACATTTATTTGCTCATAGTTCCATGGGTCAGAAGTTCGGATAGGTTCACCTGACTTCTCTACTTAGGGTCTCAAAAGACTGAAATCAAGTTGTTCACTGGATGGGTTCTTGCCTGAAGCCCCTGTGGAGGAATCCAATTTCAAGTTCATTCAGATTGTTGGCAGAATTCAGGCCCTCGCAATCGTAGAATTGAAATACTCATTTTCTTGCGGCCTGTCAGCCAGGAACTGTTTTCATCTCGTAGAGGCCATTACCAGGTCCTTTTCCTATGAGCCCCATCCATCTCAGCAATGGAGAATCTCCTTAATGTCAAATTCTCTCACACTTTTAATCTCTCTGAATTCTTCTGCTACTGTCCAGCTAAAACTCTCTGCTATAAGGGCTCACATGTTAGCTTAGCCCCAACTGGATAATTTCCCTATCTTAAAGTTAACTGATTAGTCCCTTTAACTGCATCTCCAAAATCCCTTTTTACAGGTAACATAATAAAATCATAGCACTAACAAAATGGGGACAAAGGTCATAGGAGATATCCTAGACTTCTATCATACAAGGCAACAAAGAAAGAAAACTTTAAAAAAGCAATAAAAGAGAAAAACAGTGAAGTCAAACTGAAAGAGAAAAACAAACTGAAAAAATTCAGATTTCGAAGTATGGTAATGTTTAGATGCAGGATAAAATTGTATATTTTTATAAATACCCCTATGGGCTAGGTTCAACACTAAAAGTGTTTATAGTTGACAAGAATAGTAGATCAAGATTTATTCTCAATATGACATCTACTGGATAAATTGTTAACTTGTTTCCATATCTCAGGTACTGTGAACAATGCTGAAGTGTACATGAGAGTGCAGATACCTCTTCAAGATACTGATTTCATTTCCTTCGGATATATACCCTGAAGTGGGATTGCCGGATCACATGTTAGTTCTATCTTTAATTTTACAAGGAATGTCCATATTGTTTTCGATAATGGCTGTACCAGTTTACATTCCAGCCGACAGTGTAAAAGGCTTCTCTTTTCTATAGATTCCAACCAACACTTTTTATTTTTTTCTTTCTGATTATAGCCATGTTAACAGGTGTGAGGTGGTATCTCAGTGTGGCTTTGATTTGGATTGCTCACATGATTATAATGTTGAGCATCTTTTCATGTACTTGTTGGCTGTTTGTGTGTCTTCTTTTGAGAAATGTCTATTTAAGTCCTCTGCCCATTTTTAAATCTGATTGCTTTTTTGCTATTGAGTTTATAAATTCCTTATATATTTTGGAAAATTATCTCTTATCAGAGATATGTTTTGCAAATATTATCCTCCATTCTTTAGGTTGTTTTTTCATCCTATTGATTGTTCCTTTTGGAATAGAGAAGCTCTTTAGTGTGATGTAGTCCCACTTCTTTATTTTTGCATTTGTTGCTTGTGTTTTCGTGGCATATCCAAAAAGTCATTGCCAAGACCTATGTAAAGGAACTTTTTTCCTGTGTTTTCTTCTAGGAATTTTATGATTTCAGCTCTTGCGTTTAAGTCCTTAATTCACTTTGAGTTGATTTTTATAAGCGGTTTAAGATAGGAGTACAATTCCATTCTTTCTCATATGAATATCCAGTTTTCTGCATACCGTTTATTAAAGAAACTTTGCTTTTCCCATTGATCATTCTTGGCTCCCTTGTCAAACGGTACTTGATCACATATGCAAGGGTTTATTTCTGGGCTTTTTATTGTGCTCCATTGGGCTACGTGTCTGTTTTTATGCTAAACCCATACTGTTTTGATTACTACAGCATTATATTATACTTTGAAACTAGAATTATGATGCCTCCAGCTTTGTTCTTTCTCAAGATTTCCATATCTATTTAGGGTGTTTTGTGGTTCCATACACATTTTATGATAGCTTTTTCTATTTCTGTTGAAAAATTTGGCCTCCTTTTGTGGGGTGTGGTTCCATTGGTGATTTTATTTTCAGAACTATTGAGATGTTATTTTGCTCTGCTTTTTTATCTCCTGCTGTTGGAATTCCCATTGGACTCTGCTCGTGTTGCCTGCAAGAACAAAGAGGATTTATGGGGCCAGGATGCTTGTTGTTGTGAGGTCCACTTGCTAGTCCTCCTCATCTTTTGCTTCCCAGCGTCTCTCAGTGGTGGTGGCCCAGAGGAGAGTGGCCTCAGGCCAAGCAGAGAAGGAGAGCCCTTTGCCTGTTCTCTTATTGTTAGTAGGCTTCCTATCAATCCTCCTTGTTCTTGGTGCTGTGCTTACCTGGGGTTGTTACCAGGACTTTTGTTCAATTCATGAAAAGAATTAATTGATCTACCTTTCCTGTTTCCTGTTGCTAAGTTGCAGGTCAAGAAATACTAGGGCTGAGGGGCTGGCCCCGTGGCCGAGTGGTTAAGTTCGCGCGCTCCACTGCAGGCGGCCCAGTGTTTCGTTAGTTCGAATCCTGGGCGCGGACATGGCACTGCTCATCAGACCACGCTGAGGCAGCGTCCCACATGCCACAACTAGAAGAACCCACAACGAAGAATGCACAACTATGTACCGGGGGGCTTTGGGGAGAAAAAGGAAAAAATAAAATCTTAAAAAATAAAAAATAAAAAATAAATAAAAAAAAATAAAGAAATACTAGGGCTGAATGGAGTGACATAAGAAGTCCTACTACTTGTTCCTCCGGTCCTGGGTTCCCAAACCAGTTTACCTTTCTCTTTCCTCTTAGAGTTTTCTTTCTGTGGTGTCTCACATTATTTTCTGGGTTTATAGTTGTACTTTGCAGAGAGAATCAGGGAGAAATTAGTTTACATTATCATTAGCAGGCCAGAAATCATAATTTATTCTTAAATGTTAAATTTTGTTTTTGTTCCTTAAAAATGAGTTATAAGTTATGAGTTATGAGCAAATTAAGAAAAAAATGTCACAATAGAGTTAAATTTAGGAGTTGCCTAAATTATACTGTTTGCAGATGTTTTCTGCTTTAATTTGTTTATTTAGTTATCAGTTTATTATTTAGAAAAAAATCTTGTTATATTAGACTGTACCCAAAGAATCAAAGTTTAAACAACTAATTAGCTATACAAATGATTTAATTTTTTTGCTCAATATTTTCTAAATAGTTCTCCTTTATTATTTAATATTTATTTTATCCTTTATTTTATATTGACATAATTATATTTTCACCATATCTTTGGGGCTATACTGCTATAATTCATATGAATATCATAATAAATGTATTATGTAAAGGAATATTGTTTTAAAGAAATATTCTCTCCAAATGTCAAATATTCTAAGTATGTTTGGTGTGCCACGTATGTCACTTTGTATTTGTTAGTCTGCGTAATTTTTATATTCATACACTCAGCAATTCATTAAATAAATATTTACTGCATAACTTTGATGTGCTAGACACTGTGACTCATGTTAGGCATGAGGGATACAAACATTAATAAAGTGATTCCTGTCTCTAAGGGACTTGAAATCTGTTAAGGGACATAAATAGATAGGCCATTTCAATACAGTATGAAGAGTATTCTAAAAGAGGTAGACACAGAACCAAAGAGAGACTTCATGAAACTTTGATTAAAAATAGTGCAGATCATGGGATGCTCCCCAGAAGATGTGATATATGGGCTGAGACCTTAAGTGTATGCAGACATAATTCATATGAAATATATAGCATTAAGGATACTTCAGGCAGAGAGAATATCATGTGCAAAAGCAGGAGTCACAAAACAGCACAGCATTTTCAGGGAATATTAAGTAATTTTGGGCAGTTGCAGCAGGCAAGTAACAAGAGATAAAGACATAGAGGTGAGCAGGGATTGAATCACTCAGGATCAATTATGTCAAGAGTTTGTTCCATATGGAAATGAGATACTAAAATTATTTAAGTAAAAAAGTGGTATGGTAGGATTTGGGCTATAGAAATATGAGTGTAGAGGATAGATTAGAGAAAAACATGATTTTGAGGTAGAAAGAACTGTTAGTATGTTAGTGGAGTTATGTAAGAGAGATAACCTGGACTAAGGTGATGATAGTGGAATTAGAAAGAAGTAGATGGCTTCAAAAGATGTTTCAAATGTGTAATCATAGTACTTAGTGATGAATTAAATGTGATGGGTGAAGGAAAGGTAGGACTCTAAGAAGACTCCTAATTTTCTGGATTCACTGGAGGATTGTAGTGCTATTCACCAAGATAGAAAGTTGGTTTATGCTTTCTCATTTCAGGGCCCCATCGTTGCTGATCAGTTTTCTTGCTAGAAACATTTTTCACCCATTTCTTCTCCATTACTGCTTCACCCTCCATAAAAGTCTTAACCATGCTTCAAGAGACTTTTGACATGCTATATAGTGCCTTTTACTCCCCAAAATTTTATATTTTCATTATTCATATTTCCTTATTTTATATTTATAATATCACATATTATATCCTCTATAGAATTTTTGTACCTCTATATCAATTATTATATTTTTCTTATGTGTTAATTGTGCTCTGTATTAATTTCCTGAAATAGACTTTAAACATCTCGAGAGCCAGGACTGTATACTCAACACAGCTCCTGATAGAGAGTAGGTATTCAATGGATGTTTATTGAGAAAACAAACAAATGAATAAATAAATGAGATTAATCATAACTGCTTATACACCAGAGTAGTAGTAACAACATTGAGTTTTTTTCCTAATAGAGGAAGTTCTAGATGTATATCACATAGAAATGCTCAAAACTATTCTGCTTATATCATATGTACTGCTGCACACACAAACACAGGCACACACAAAACAAGTAACACAATTCCTGCCTTAGCCCTAATGGCAATAAAAATCACTCTCGCTGTGAGCATAATTCCCTTGCCAAGCATATTACAGTTCTGAGCTTCTGTGAGATGTTTCAAGTCATGTTCACAAAGTAACATGATTTTCTATTCAATACCTAAACCTGCCATAATTCTAAGAATAGCAAGAGACTAAAGATTTAAAAAAATCAAGGATCATTCAAAGACAAGAATGATTAAAACTTATTTTTTTCTGTTTTAACCCTTGCCTGGATTAAATTCAGTAGATAGTACTTATTCACTGAGATTCAAGGCAATTTAACTGTTGACTGATAGGGGCATCCTTAGAAATGTGGAGTTAATAATATAGTCCAGAAACCAAGCTCATCAAGCATAATATGGATTACTTATACTGATATCACTAATACCATTCTGACTCCGAAACTTGTCTGTCTTCAGGCATCTCAGATCAGCTTTAGGATACAAGATACACATCTTTTGTTAAAGCTGGATACTGTAATTCACAGACATTTCACTGTCTTTAATATTGTTTTCCCAGATAGGGGGTCAGGTCTTTTGGTTACCTTTCTGTTAGATGACACATTCTGTCAGAAGTTAAAACTGCATCTGTGACAATGGGAGAAACAGAATCTAATCTCATATCTACCTCACAGAGACTGAATTTATGTGTGACCTCAATTAGGACAGTGCCCTCAACTACTGAGCTACCAAGATGCATGCAATAATGTCTATTCTACTGAGCGTCTCTTCACTTTTTCTTCATCAAAACCATTTGTCACCAGAGCTGTTTGGTGTATTTGCTTTTGCAATGCCCCCTCAACTTTCTATCAGGTACAGTTTATTTTCCATTTACAAATCCACTCTACTTCTGGGTCTTTCTCTGTCTCTCTGTCTCTGTCTCTCTCTCTCTCTCTCAACATCATCTATTTTTCACCCAATGACTCAAGCATGTAACATGGTGTTATGTTAAACCAATGTATCTCTCCCTTATTTTTGGCATCTCAACTTTTCTTTTCAGCTTCATCATTCATAATTATCTCAATTTATCATGCACTCCATCCATATAATATTACTTGACATTTTTTTCATATGATACATTCTTCATACTTTCTTATTTTTGCCCATGCTATTCTTTCTATGGAAAACACACTTCTTTTCCATTTCTCTGTTTTGTTAACCACTTTTAAGGCTACGTGAAGCCTTCCCCAGCCTTTCAGGTAAAAGCAATTACTACTTCCTCTTTGTTTCCATTACATTTGTTTTCTGGCTCTGTTGAGGTATTATTGACAATTAAAATTGTATGTATTTAAAATGTACAATGTGATGCATTGATATATATTTATATATAAACACATTGAGAAATAATCACCAAGATCAAGCTAATTAACATATCCATCACCTCACATAGTTACCATTTTCTTCGTATGTGTGTTGAGAACACAAAATCTACTCTTAGCAAATTCCAAGTATACAATACAGTATTGTTAATGATAGTCACATTATTGTAAATTAGATCTCTATACCTTATTCAACTTGCATAACTGAAACTCTGTACCCCTTGACCAATATCTGCTAATTTCCCCCTCCCCCTGGCCCCTGCCAACCACCATCCTACCCTCTGATTCTATTTTAGATTCTACATATAAGTGAAATCATGCAGTATTTGTCTTTCTGCATCTGGCTTATTTCACTTAGCATAATGCCCTCCAGGTTTGTCCATGTTGTTGCAAATAGCAGGATTTTCTCATTTTTTAATGCTGAATAATATTCCACTGTGTATGTGTGTGTGTATATATATCACATTTTCTCATCCATTGACATTTAGATTGTTTCCATATCTTGGCTATTGTGAACCATGCTGAAATGAACATGGGAGTGCAGATATCTCTCCGAGATACTGATTCCATTTCCTTTGGAAATATACCCAGAAATTGGATTGCTAGATCACATGGTAGTTCTATTTTTAATTTTGGGAGGAACCTCCATATTGTTTTCCATAATGGCTGTATCAGTCTACATTCCCACCAACAGTGCAAAAGAATTCCCTTTTCTACACGTTTTAACCAACACCTGTTATTTTTTTCTTTGTGATAATAGCCATCTTAACAGGTGTGAGGTGATAGCTCATTGTGGTTTTGATTTGCATTTCCCTGATGATCAGTGATGGTGAGCAACTTTTCATATATCTCTTGGCCATTTGTATGCCTTCTTTTGAGAAATATCAATATAGGTCTTCAGCCCAATTTTTCGTTGGACTAATTTGGTTTATTTGCTATTGTCTAAGTTCCTTATATATTTTGCATATCAGCCTCTTATCAGATATATGGTTTGCAAATATTTTCTCCAATTCTGTCAGTTGTTTCATCACTCTATTGTTTCCTTTGCTGTGCAGAATCTTTTTAGTTTGATGCAATACCACTTGTCTATTTTTGCTTTTGTTACCTATGCTTTTGGTGTCAAAAATCATTTCCCAGACCAATGTCAAGAAGCTTTTTCCCTGTTTTCTTCTAGAAGTTTTATGTTTTCAGGTCTTAAATTTAAGTCTTTAATCCATTTTGAATTGATTTATGTATATGGTGTGAGATAGGGGTCCAATTTCATTCTTCTGTACATGGATATCCAGTTTTTCTAAGACTATTTATTAAAAATACTATCCTTTCCTCATTGTTTGTTATTGGCACCCTTGTCAAAGATCAGTTGATTGTAGGTGAATGGATTTATTTCTGGGCTCTCTATTCTCTTCTGTTGGTTTATATGTCTGTCTTTATGCCAATATCATACTCTTTTGATTACTGTGACTTTGTAATATAGTTTGAAATCACAAAGTATGATGCCTTCTACTTTGTTCTTCCTTTGGCTATTCAGTCTGTTGTGGTTTCATCTGAAGCTTAAGATTGTTTTCTCTATTTCTTTAAAGAATGTCACTGAAATTTTGATAGAAATTGCATTGAATGTGTAGATCTCTTTGGATAATATGGACATTTTAACAATATTAAATCTTCCAATCTGTGAACATAGTATGTCTTTCTATGTATCTGTCTTTAATTTTCTTCATCCATGTTTTATAATTTTCATTGTACAAGTCTATTATCTCTTTGATTAAGTTTATTTCTAAGTATTTTATTCTTTTTGTTGCTATTGTGAATGAGTTTTTTTCCTAATTACATTTTCAGAAAGCTCATTGTTTGTGTATAGATACATTGTTAATTTTTGTATGTTAATTTTGCATCCTGAAACTTTTCTGAATTAATTTATTAATTCTAACAGTTTTATTTTTGAGTATTTAAGATTTTCTACATATATGATCATGTCATCTGCAGAGGTAATTTCACTTTTTATTTTCCAATTTGAAAGGCTTTTATTTCTTTTTCTTGTCTAATTGCTCTGGCTAGGACTTCCAGTATTATGTCGAAAAGAAGTGAATTCTGTGGTCATCCTCTCTTGTTCCTGATCATATAGGGAAACCTTTTAGATTCCCCCCATTTTTATGACGTTATCTTGGGCTTTTCATTTATGGCCTTTATTGTGTTGAAGTAAGTTTCCATTATACTTGACACTTAATAAAAAGTGCTATTCTGAATGTGTTATCATATTATATGTAATTTCAAATACTTTCAGATGTACACAAGTATAAATTGTAAACAACAAAATGGAATGTCTAATATTTTATACTTGCCAGTTCAGAAAAAAGATATTGCCTGAGCTTAAACACCTTCCTTTATGTTCAAGATTTTAAGAACTATTTTCTGACTCCAAAGACAAGTAAATAATTATAGGAGGTGTATGTTGAGCTGAGTTTTTTAAAAAATGTCATAGCATTAAGTTTTTTATACTTACAAAAGACGACATTGCAGGGCACCTGGTTATTCTCCCTGTTCATATTTTTCATGTAACTTTTAACTATAAATTACTACATACATTATTTATTATGTCTGTTGTCTGTCTCTTATGATCATATTTAAGTTTCACAGTGCCCAGGATCTTTTTATTTTTAAAAATTATTCATTTATATATGTCATGTGCCTAGAATAGTACCTGCCACACAGTAGGAACTCAATAAATTTTAGCTGAATGAATGAATGAACTATACTTTAACCTTATATTTCACTTCTAGCTGTCAATCTCTTCCCATTCCCTCTCATCATTGTTTTTATTTTCTCAATTTGTATTCATGACTCAACCATGACATTTAGGATTCTGGCCTAACTATCCTTTAGGAAAAGATTTATGTAACATTTTAATGACCTTTTAAATACTAGACACAATGTGTACACTTCAATCATCTTATTCTTTTTTATGCTACCCCTGAGAGACAACTGAAAGGTAAATAAAAAGAACTGCCACAACAAGGCACAGTGCTGACCAAGGTAGAAGAGGCAAAAATTCCTTTCTAGAGAGAAAAAACACCACCTTCACAAGCCATGGTACTTCACAACCAGCTGGGAGAAATCTTAAGGTGCTCAGCCTTCCCTGGAGGAACAGGGGATCTGAACAATGGAGCATTACCTCTGCAAGTAGCTTTTGGACTCAACACAACTGAGATGAGTATTATAACATTTGGCTTTGCCGGTTATTAACTGCCATGGAGAATACCCCAGGAAAAGCTATCGGAAATAAGGGGGGAAAAGGCCTGCTCTTAAAGGGCCCATGCACAAATTCACCTATTTGGGAAAGCAACCTAAAATCACCAGAAAGAAAGGTGTGCCATCCTTTGGTAAAAAGACACTCACCTGATAGGCTCTGTGTGCATCTTGGTGAGAGGTAAGAGTTCTCTAGGGACTAAGACATTAGCAGCAGCCATTATTTTGACCTAGTACAGATGTGTTAACACAGACACTAGCAGATGCCATTGGAGTACTTCCTCTGGCATGTTAGCCCAGGGGTCTGCCACACCCACTAGAGCACTGATTTAATCCAGCTTAACCAGGGCAGGCAGCCCACCCTAAGGACTGAACCCACCCAACAGCAAGACTTCAGGCAACTTGTGGGCCCACAAAGGCAGGATAACTGGAATCTCTGCAGTTGGGCAAGTGAGTCCACCTCTGCAGGGCAGGGCATCCATGAGGAGGGGGCAGAGTGTGTCATGCATTGGTGGAGTGTGTCGGGCCTTCACAGTGGGACAACTGGGTCAGCTTTGTGGGTCAAGGCATGTGCACGGGGCAGGATTGTGTTGACAGGGTGTGTGGCACTGTGGGTGGTAGGGCTTGTCAACTGCAACAGACCCATGCTTCTCAAATAACCACATAGGGGATTGGCCCCACCTTCTAAAGCTTCAAATAATTGAGTGTGCTCATGACTGGAGCAATCCAAACTCAGCTGCAATCCTGAAAGAGCTGACAGCAGTCTTAGAGGAGAGAGGCCTATAACAATTATAAGCCCCACAACTTAGCAACCAGCCACACTTGGAGTCTACTCACTTAACAGTAAAATGGCAACAGGAATGTGTTATTAGACAATGCAGCCAACTGTGCTGGGGCTCCTTATGACCGATAAAGTGACTGAAGGGATCATAACAGGCACATGCAGTTGAGCATTACAACCAGATGGTCAGGGGAACAGCCTAGCCTTCCTGGGCACCTGTAGCAAAAGCAACCCTGCCACAACAGAAGCACATATGTAGCCCACACAGGCAGCACTCCTGGAACATTTGGAACTTGTGATGAGAAAGAAGCACACTGCTGGGCCTCATAAGGCATCTCTCACATAAGGCTACCTCTCCAAGATCAGGAGATGTAGCCGACCCACCTAAAACATGGATATAAGCAGAGAGAAAAAGGCAAATGAGGAGGCAAAGGAATACTTTTCAAGCAAGGGAACAGGACAAAACCCCTGAAAAATTACTGAGTGAAACAGAAATAAACAATCTATCTGACAAATAGTTCAAACAAAAAGTCATAATGATGCTTGCTGATCTTGGGAGAAGAATGGGTGAACTCAGTGAGAACTTCAAGAAAGAACTGGAAAATATAAAATATAACCAATAAGAAATGAAGAATACAATACTAGAAATGAAAAAATCACTAGAGGGACTCGATATCAGGGTAGATTGATACAGGAGAACAGATCAGCAGGCTGGATGGAAAACTAGAGGAAATCACCCAAGCTGAACAGATAAAAGTAAGAATAATTAAAAAGAAGAAGAACAGTCTAAGGGACCCCTGGGACATCAAGCACACTAACATCCATATTATAGGTGTCCCAGAATGAGAAGAGAGAGACAAAGGGATAGAAATCTATTTGAAAAAATAATAGCTGAAAACTTTCCTAACCCAAGGAAGGAAAAAGACATCTAGGTACAGGAAGCACAGGGAGCAGAAAACAAGATAAACCCAAAGAGGCCCACACCAAGACACATTATGATTAACATATCAAGAATAAAAGACAAAGAGAGAATCCTAAAAGCCACAAGAGAAAGGCAACAAGTTACATACAAAGGAAACCTCATAAGGCTATCAGCTGACTTCTATCAGAAACCTTCCAGGATAGAAGGGATTGGAACAATATATTCAAAGTGCTGAATGGAAAAAAACTTACAGCCTACTTACTTACTCTACCTGGTTAGATTATCATTCAGAATGGAAGGAGAGATAAAGTGTTTTCCAGATAAGCAAAAACTAAAAGGAGCTTCTCACCAAGAAACCAACCATATAAGCAATGCTAAGAGGAGTTATTTAAATGGAAAAAAGAAGACCAAAAATAAGAATAAGAAAACTATCAAAAAAATAACAACAAAACCACTGGTAAAGGCAAATACACAGTAAGGTAGCAGATGAATCACGTATGAAGATAACTTAAGGCCAAAAGACAAATGTACTAAAATTATCTATTTCCATGATAAGAGGGTAGCAGATACAACCACACACACAAAAGACGTTAAAGACGATATCAAAAACATAAACTGTGAGAAGAAATGAGCAAAAGAGTAAAGCTTAGCAAGAGGCTAAACTTAAGAGACCATTGACATAATATAGATTGCTATATATGTAGGTGATTATATAGGAACCTCATGGTAATCACAAACCAGCAACGTATAATAAATATACAAAAAATTAAGAGAAAGGAACCCAAACATAATACTAAAGAAAACCATCAAACCACAAGGGAAGAAAGTAAGAGAAGAAGAAAGGAACAGAGAACTACTAAAACACCTAGAAAAAAAAGTAACAAAATGGCAATAAGTACATATTTATCAATAGCTACTTTAAATGGCAATGGACTAAATGCTCCAATCGAAAGGCATATGGTGGCTGATGTGATGAAAAACAAGATCCATAAATGCTGCCTACAAGAGACACAATTCAGACCTAAAGAAACTCAGAAACTGAAAGTGAAGTGATGGAAAAAGATACTCCAGCAAATGGTAATGAAAAGAAAGCTTGGGTAGCAATACTTACATCAGACAAAATAGACTTTAAAACAAAAACTGTAACAAGAAAAAGAAGGGCGCTATATAATGATAAAGAAAACAAGCCAACAAAAGGATATAACACTTCTAAATATCTATACACCAAACATAGGAGCACCTAAATATATAAAGTGATTATTAACAAACATAAAAGGAGAAATAGACAGCAAAATAATAACAATGGGGGACTTTAACACTTGACTTGAACCAATGGATATATCATCCAAACAGAAGATTGATAAAGAAACATTAGCCTTAAATGACACATTAGACTAGATGTACTTAGTACACATCTACAGAACATTCCATCCCAAAACTACAGAATACACATTCTTTTCAAATGCTCATCAAACATTCTCCAAGATAGATCACATATTAGGCACAAAGCAAGTCTCAATAAATTTAATAAGATTGGAATAAAACCAAGCATTGTTTCTGACCACAACAGTATGAAACAAGAAATCAACTGCAGGAAGAAAATTGGAAAAGCCACAAATATGTAGAGAATAAACAAAATGCTACTGAACAATGATTGAGTCAATGACGAAATCAAAGGAGAAATCAAAAAATACCTAGAGACAAATGAAAATGAAAATACGACATGCCAAAATTTATGGGATACAGCAAAAACAGTTCTAAGAGGGAAGTTTCTGGCAATACAGGCCTACGTCAACAAACAAGAAAAATCTCATAAACAAGCTAACAGTGCACCTACAGGAACTAGAAAAAGAAGAATAAACAAGGCCCAAAATCAGTAGAAGGAAGAAATAATAAAAATCAGAGCAGAAATAAATGAAAAAGAGACTAAAATAAAAATTTTAAAAAATCAATGAAACTAAGAGCTCTTTGTTTGAAAAGATAAGCAAAATGGACAAACCTTTAGCTAGACTCACCAAGAAAAAAAGAAAGCAGACTCAATAAATAAAATCAGAAATGAAAGAGGAGAAATTATAACCCTAAAGAATCCACTAAAAAACTTTTAGAAATAATAAATGAATACACTCAAGATGCCAGATACAAAATCAACATACAAAAATCACTTGCATTTCTATACACTAACAATGAAGTAGCAGAAACAGAAATTAAGAATACAATCCCATTCATAATTGCAAAAAAAACAATAAAATAAAATACCTAGGAATAAATTTAACCAAAGAGGTGAAAGATCTGTACATGGAAGACTTTAAAACATGGTTGAATGAATTTGAGCAAGACACAAAGAAATGGAAAGATATTCCATGTTCCTGGATTGGAAGAATTAACATGGTTACAATGTCCATACTTCCTAAAGCAATCTATAGATTCAATGCAATCCTTACCAAAGTTCCAACAACATTCTTCACAGAAATAAAACAAAGAATCCTAAAATTTATATGGAAAAACAAACGACCTCCAATAGCCAAAGGAATCCTGAGAAAAAAGAACACCTCTGGAGGTATCACACTCCCTGATTTCAAAATATACTGCAAAGCTATAGTAACCAAAACAGAATGGTACTGGCACAAAAACAGACACACAGATCAATGGAACAGAACGAAGAACCCAGAAATAATCCCACACATCTATGGGCAGCTAATTTTCAACCAGGAGCCAAGAACATAAAAGGGAGAAAGGAAAGTCTCTTCAATAAATGGTGTTGGCAAAAATAGTCAGTCACATGCAAAAGAATGAAAGTAGACCATTATCTTTCACCATAAACAAAAATTAACTCAAAGTGGATTAAAAAGACTTCAGGGTAAGACCTGAAACCATAAAACTTCTAGAAGAAATCATAAGCAGTACACTCTTCGATATGGGTCTTAGCAGCATATTTTCAAGTACCATGTCTGACTGGGCAAGGGAAACAAAAGAAAAAATAAACAAATGGGGCTATATCAAACTAAAAATCTTCTGCTGAACAAAGGAAACCGTCAACCAAATGAAAAGGCAACCAAACAATTGGGAGAAGATATTTGCAAATGGTATCTCTGACATATCCAAAATATACAAAGAATTCATACATCTCAACAACTGAAAACCTCACAACCCAAATAAAAAATGGGCCAAAGATCTAAACAGACATTTTTCCAAAGAAGAAATACAGATGGCCAACAGGCACATGAAAAGAGGTTCAACATCACTAACTATCAGGGAAATGCAAATCAAAACTACAATGAGATATCACCTCATTCCCATCAGAATGGCTACAATTAACAAGATAAGAAATAACAAGTGTTGGAGAAGATGTGGAGAAAAGGAAACTCTAATAAACTGCTGGTGGGAGTGCAAACTGGTACAGCCACTATGGAAAACAGTATGGAGATTGCTCAAAAAGTTAAGAATAGAACTATCATACAATCCAGCTATTCCACTGCTGTGTGTTTATCCACATAACATGAAAACATGAATGTGTAAAGATACATAAACCCCTACTTCTTTGCAGCATTATGCACAACAGCCAAGACTGGGAAGCATCCTAGGTGCCAATCAAGGGACAAATGGATAAAGAAGATTTATATATATATAATGGAATACTACTCAGCCATAAAACATGACAAAATCTTGCCCTTTGTGACAACATGGATGGACCTTGAGGGTATTATGCTAAGCGAAATAAGTCAGAGAAAGAAAGTCAAATACCATATGATCTCAGTTATAAATAGAAGGTAAAAAAACAAGAAACCAACAAGTTGAGCAGAGATTGGATTAGTGGTTACCAGAGGGAAAGTGGGGAGGGAGGAGGTCCAAAGGGGTGATTAGGCATGTGCGTGTGGTGATGGATTGTAAGTAGTGTCTGGGTGGTGAACATGATGTAATCTACACAGAAAGAGAAATTATAATGATGTACACTTGAAATTCATATAATGTTATAAACCAATGTTACCACAATAAAAAGTAGAAAAGAAACCTATGGAAAAAGTGATACAAGATAAAATTTTACAATCTTCCTCATGAAAAAATTAAAAATTTCCTTAGAGTAATGGAAACTTGTGAGTGAACCAATCAGATTTACATTTCACACTATCACCCTGGCTGCAGTTTAGACAATGAATTGTAGTGGGGCAAAGACAGAAGTCAGAATATTTGCCATAGTGTATTGCAGTGGTTCAAAGGAAAGATGATATTGTCTTAAGGAAGTATCATGACAGTGTGAATGGATAAAAGTAGTCAAATATAAAATTTACATATTTGAAAACATAACCAAGATGAGTGTTTGGATCATGTAGAATAAAAACATTATGGTTCAGGAATATGATAGATATACAGACTAGTGTGGTCTGAGGAGAAACCTCTATTACTACCAGAATAGGAAAAATAAGTGGAAGATGAATTTTGGTTTTTAGAATTTTATGAGTTGAATTTTGGAGATATGCAGATAATGAGGTGTCTGTAAGATGTTTAAATAAAGACGTCTCAAAAACCTTTGAATACGTTAACCTATACTTAAGGCAGCAATCTAAGCTAGAGTTTGAATTATTTACACTCTTTTACTAACTGACACAGTAGGAATTGATGAGATCACATACATTTTTTTGTAGGGTGAAACAGAAGATTCAGGATAGAACTCTAGAGTTCATATACTGGGTGAAGGAAAACAATCCATTACAAAATTAGAAGGAAGATTGATGTCATTCACGAGGAAGGAATCTATCTTAACTAAATAAGACCCCATAAGGGAGACGGCTAAAATAAACTTTAAGTAGTTGTTGATAAGTACGTCGTGACCCTTGCTGCGGTCCACTTTATACTACAACAATGTATGTGTTTTTTTGATTACACCTACAAGGTTTGGAATTCCTGTAGTAAAGAGACAGTATGTATTTTCATCCTGTTATCTTCGTCAGTTTTTTTCAGAATGTTTTGCAGATGTTCACTAAATCTATACTAATTGACTAAAACTTATTAGCGTAAGTAGAAAATAGCAAGGAAATAAGAAAATAAAAAAGGAAAATAGAATACAAAGTAAGGTGTACACATAATAGCAACTTATCAATTCAGTAGGACAAATCATTCAAATTATTTGTTCGTGTTACTTTAAGGTTTAAACTAATATGATTTTATTCCTCTCCCTCCCCACCGAAGACTACTGCACTATTTATATAAAATAACCATAGTGAAGAGAAAAGCAAGAAAGCAAGAGAGAAAAAAACATAGGAAAGAGAGAAAGAAGGAAATATAATTAATTTGAAATTACATTTGGAGCTTGTCATTTCTTTTATTTATTTGTACTTCAAAACCAGTAAAGATGGGGCCGGCCAGGTGGCGCAGCGGTTAAGTTCGCGCATTCCGCTTCTCGGCAGCCCAGGGTTCGCGGGTTCAGATCCCGGGTGTGGACGTGGCACCGCTTGGCATGCCATGTTCTGGTAGGCGTCCCACATATAAGGTAGAGGAAGATGGGCACGGATGTTAGCTCAGGGCCAGGCTTCCTCAGTAAAAAGAGGAGGACTGGCAGTAGTTAGCTCAGGGCTAATCTTCCTCAAAAAAGAAAAACAGTAAAGATGCTTCCAGGTTTGTGGATATTTAGTAACTAAATATACATATATATATGTGTGTGTGTGTGTGTGTGTGTGTGTGTGTGTGTGTTCTTATAACTTGATAGGGGAGCAGTGTAGTCTTTGAAAGCTTGAGAAAATACAGCCAGTTCTTTTTCTACAGTTGCCCTTATGTAATCAATATTCTCAGGAGGTGGACAAACATAAAGTTAGGTAACTGACTTACCAGAATAGTAAGGAGCAATACCTCCCATATTTTCTGAGACACAAGATATATATTTTGTTTATCAGTATACCAATGCACATCTAAAATGAAGGTATGCATGTTATGGACTAAACTGGTTCTGAAAATGAAACTAAAAGTTGTGCTAGAAGAAAGATGCTGAAAAGGAGATCTGTATACTCATACTAAGAGTAGCCGAAGCAAATTATAGTAGACAATTTGTAGTAGAGTTGTCCCCCTTGCCCAAAGGGACTCTTATAATTATCTGCCTGAATATCATTTAACTTGCTCCTTTAGATCCCTGAAATTGTATGGGCAGAAAACCATTTGTAACAATGCAAGTGGAAGGGAGATTTTAATAAATTATTAGCACCATTGGCTCTTTTGGCTAGAGTTATCTCATTGAATTAGCTATCTGAAAATAAGGAGCCTTCAGTGGGGCATCAGTTTCACAGCACTGCCGGTAGGAGATATGTCATATGTTTTTTCTTGATATCTTTAATGGATATCTTTATGGATATCTTTAATGATATCTTTAAATCGATATCCATGGCATAGTTCATATCTTTGTATTAACATTTTTATCCTATGTATAATATGAAATTAATCAACACAACACATTTTCATTATCTTCTCTGAACTTTGTAGTAACATCTAAAAGAAGGGAAAGAGGTTTACATTCTAGTTGGTGGACTAAGCTTGCATTTTTGCCTGTTCTTCCTCTGCAAGCTGCCAACAATGATGGTAAAAGAAAAATATTACAACAGTAAAGAGAATGGGAAATGGGATATCATGGAGTTAGAGAAGGTGAAATCCATTTGACAGAAAATAAAGAATAAGGAGTGGCAGTTTAAATGTCTGAATACACAAGAGGGCTACAGAGGAGGAGAAATTCTAGACTCGGTGTTGGTAGGTATGAGAAAGAGAACACCTTCCCCCATTAGGAGGACTTAATTAATAGTCTCTGCCTGCAGTAAATCTCCCCTCCTGTATACTCAGAACCCAGGCAGCTGAGCATATTAGCCTTAGGCAAAAGAAAACGGACTCATTTATAAAAAATTTAAGCCAACAATTTGAGGAGAATTTACTCTTAGGGTGAATTTGTGCTTATTAGCAAATTTCTTCCCATTCTGGCATTTGGGAGAATCCTAGTCTTAAGGTGTTGGCACCCTACTCACCTTAAAATGAACCCTGTTAGTGGATAAGCCTGGCCCACATACACAGAATTCCAAGTCAGTTTTCATAAACACTGGGAAACCTAATGGGAAAATGATCTGTATAGAAATAGAGCTACCTAGAGATCCAGACAAACTGCCTATTCTCAAATCTAAACAAAAACCCAGAGGTGTGAAAAAAATCAACAGCATGAAAAGCAAAGCACATACAATAAACACAAGAATTGACCTCATGGAAAATAAAAAAACGACATAATTCAAGAAACAAAAAATTAAACAAACAAATAAACACAACTCTAAAGCCCTTTAATTTGCATTTTCAGAGGGACTTGTAAAGCAATTTCATTCATTAAAAAAATCAATAAAAGAGAAAAAGTCACAGTACAAAAAGTTGGAAAATATCATACAGTATTTCCAAAGATAGAAATTACATAGAAGTTTAGAAGATAAAGTTGAAGAACTATCCCAGAAGAGAGAGAAAGAGACAGTCAGTAGACTAAATAAAGTTATTGAAAAAATCAAAAGAGATCTAAGTATGTAACTTAAAGGTAGAATAGTAATCAATAGCTATATTTGTCAAGTATACCTCCATACGCTGGAAAATTTTTCAAAAGAGTAACCAATAGAGAGGTTAACTGGAAGAGTGATAATGACAATGACCTAAAATCTTGCCTTTCAATCAGGAAATTTAATGGATTATGTATTAAATCAAGAAATCAATGAGCAATATAAGCATGTTATTAAAAATTAAACATAAAATACTAAAAAAAAGGATACCTCAGAAATCTATTCAGTAATAAAAAGGAATGAATTACTGATATATGGAACAACATGGATGAACCTCAATACATTTAAAAAGGGGACACAAAAGAATATATTCAGCATGCTGTATATTTCCCATTAATTTCTAGAAAAGACAAATCAATAGTGATAGAAAAGAGAGTAGTTGTTGATTGTGAGGACCAAGAGTTGAGGAAAGAAAATTGACTTCAAAGGGGCAGGAAGGAACTTCTGGAAGTGATGGACATAATCTGTATCTCAATTGTGCTGGTGGTAACACGAATATACACACTTGTCAAGACTCATCAAATTGTAAACCTAAAGAGAATAGAACTTAATGAATAGATTTTATCCCATGAGAAAGCTGATTGAAAAATTAAAAAAAAATGGTTACTTCTAGCATGTGGAACTGGGGATAGGGAGTAGTGGAGAATGGAGCAGTTGCAATTTATTAAATGCTCTTGTATATTATTTGATATTTAACCATGTTTATATATTACTTAAATAAAAATTAAAATAAGAAGGCATACAAAACAGAAGGCAGTAGATAAAATACATATGTAGATAGAAAAGAAACATCTATAAACTTTATTTTACTAAATATTTCAAACTAACATTTTAAACAGTTAGAGCAATACATGATTTTATTTTTGACTGCATTTGAATTACAAAATGGTATGATTTTTATTACAGACTATAATGCTTCATTTGATAAAATGATTCTATACTTTTGGTTGATCTTTACTCTCTAGTTGTGGAAACGACCTGGTTGGCCATGCATATAATAATAATCTAGAACATCTGACATGGCACCATGAGAGGAGAGAGAGAAATAGAGAAATTTGTATATTTGCTCTGAGAATGGCATTTTATTGTTATTACTTGTTTAGTTGTCTGTCTTTCCCATAAGAACAAGAACTATATCTATCTTGCTCATCATCTTATCACCCGTATCTAGCGTATGTGGCACATAATCAGGATTTAATAAATATATGTGAGATGAATGAATCCATAAAGAACTACAGTACAATGTATTAACACAATCAATATGAGTTTATAGAGTGTCTACTATGTGCCATGTATTACACTGGGGGTATGGTGACAGAAATTTGTACAGAAGTCATAGTTCCTACCCACAGGGAACTCACAATCTTGGAAAGACATCAAACAGCAAATAATCACTATGTGATAAATGTTGCAATTGAGACATTCACACTGACTTTGGAAGCTAAGAGGAGTATTTATTAAGCCTGGTAGAATTGTAGAAAGCTTCAAAAAGAAGTCATATTGTTCCATTCAGAGAAACAAACACATCCAAAGGCTGAGTAGTGTGAAGCAGCATGTTTAATGTCAGGAAAACTGAGAAGTTTTGTGCAGCAAGAGCACATACGAAGAAGATAAATGGAAATAGAGTCTTGGAAAGAGAAGTTGGGAGCAATTATGACTAGAAAGGCATTAAAGACTTCATCCTGGAGTCACTGATGAGCCAAATAAGGATTTTACACAGAGAAGTGCTATTCTGGCAACAATGAAAGGAGAGAAAAGGGAGTTATCGTCTGGGGAAAGAAATCAGTCAAAAGGTGATTATAATTGTCCAGGCTGCAAACATGCACAAATACAAAGCAAGAACTGTCATAATAAATATTTTGGATTTTATAAAGGAAAAATTTTGCCTGACATAGGATAAACTTTTAAAGTAAGAAAGAACTTGTATTTATGAGACAGAATTCATTCTTCTTTAATAGATTTGATGTGAAATTATTTAGCTTTTCTTTTAAAAAATTACATAAAGAAAATATGCTAAAATGTTTTGTATATTGTTCAGAGTTACATTTTTGAATATTGCGTAAGAAAAATTAATCAATTCTTAAAAATATTTTGAATCATGTGCAAATAATTCAAAGTTCCGCCTTCATTGACATATCAACTCAAAATATTCATCTTAGAATTTGAGTAAAGCTTTTACAGCCCCTGGGGTATAGCATTAACCCCAGCACTTTAGATATGGCATATATCCCAGGTTCCATGGCCTCCCATTCATTTTTACTTTACAAGAAAGCAGGGAAAGTATTGGCAGCAATTTCTTTTCCATTCTTTGGCAAGAGAATAATTTCATTAAGCAAAGTGAAAGAGGAAAGAATGGTTTTAATGTGGTAAAGATTATTTAATCAAATTTCATTGCTTCACTTCTTAAAATACAATCATTTCAAATCTTCTTGCACCCTTAGTCATTATTTTTACCTACTTGAAAGCAAGAACCATGTCAATTCATCGCTATATTCCAGCACCTTTTCACTCCGTGAGCTCTGAATAAATAAATCTCCTGTGAGCTTCAAGCAATAAGATGATGATTAATGGACAGCAGTAATAGTATTCTTGGTTAAACCTTTATATAGTCAAACTCCCTTAAATTATTTCCAACTAACTTAAACAAATACTATAATGTGGGGAAGATGTTTGTTACAGACTTCCCACTTATCATAAGCCCCTTCACAACCCTAGGTGATTCAGATCGGTTTGTCAAAAGAAAGAGTGTATAGTGCTGAGACTTGTTCATGTGAAGCCTTCATAGAAACATCTGTAAAATAATTACAATACAAATAGTGTGTATTAAAATAGATGTAAGTACAAGGGGTTATGAAAGCTCAGAGGAAGGAGCAAGAATATTTCACTGAGAAAATCAGTTAAGGTTTACAGAAATGACATTTTAGGTGGCTCTTGAAGGAGGGATCTTGAAGGATGATAAGTATTTGATAGGCATATGGAAGGATTAAGGGTAACATTTCAGTTATTCAGGACAGAAAATTTTAAAATCTTAAAGACATACAAGGACATGGTGCGTTCCACAATTGGCAAATAGTGGAATGTGACTATAACGCGGCATGCGTGGATGACAGTCCTGATAGGTTGAGCCAGAAAGATAGAAGAGGCCAGACTGCCGATACTCTAAGGTGCCATACCAAGGGATTTAGATTTCAATATGTATGTGGCAGGAACACTGAAGGCTTCTGCAGGTGAGTGCTATCAATACACTTGTGTTTTAGAAGGCTATTTTAGATGACAGTATAGAGGCAGATTAGTGAATATGAGACTATAGGTAGGAAATTATACAGTTGTCTAGGTGAAAGACCATGAGAAACAAAATTAGAAAAGTATGGGTGGGGACAGATTAAGTAGAGATAGGAAGACTTGTAGCTTAAAATAAAAGTGAGTTTAAAATAAAAGCGAGATCTAAACAGAATATAGGTGAGAATTGAAGTAATGAAGTATTGAGACCCTCTCTGAAATCAATCAGAGAGTATAAGTAGAGAATCTTGAAGAATAGCATCAGCATGTGAGAGGAGTAAAGAGAAAAGGATCCAAGAAAGTGAAGAATATTGAGTCAGTGCTCAGAGATATAGAAATAGAGCTAGAATGAAAGTGTTGCATAAGAAGCCAAAAGAGAAAAGACTTACACAAAAATGACAACAATGTCAAATATGTGTTAAGTAAAATAAAGTCTGGTAAAAGATTATTGGATTTCACAAGTAGGAAGTCATTGACTGACTTCCTGGAGAACAGTTTAAAGAACTAAAGACCAAAACTAATTTGCAGTAGATTGAAGAATGATTAGCACATTACAAAACAGGGACAAGGTGAAAAGTCTACTTTTTAAGAAGTTTGTGTAAGGAAGGAAATACATGCATAACTTAAAGAGAAACGCAGTTGAGGGGCTCTTCTCTTTTTCCTTCTTATGCTTCTCCTCCTTTTTCACCTGCTCATTTTCTTTTTCTTTTTTTTAATGGGAAAACTTAAGCCTAATTGTAGCCTGAAGGAAAGGCAGAACCATAGGGACATTGAAGATAGTGGAAGTGACAGGGAAAAACCTATAAATGATGTTTCAAGGTCACAGAAAAAGTAGGATAGAAATTGATAACATTATGATTTAACATTTAGGACTCCAGGATCTGGAAACTGAAAGACCTGAGTTTATAATCTGGCTCTCCATTTAATATTTGTATGAATTTTGAAAGCTATTGAACTTTTCAAGTCTAGGTTTCTTCATCTGTAAAGTAGGAACAATAGTAATAACCACATCTTAGGCAATTATGAGAAGAAAAGGAGAAAATGGATGAAAAAAAATTATACACTTTCTGGTACACAGTAAGCCATTGTCATCATCATCATCATCATCATCATCATTATTATTTTACTATCAGAGGTTTATTTTTCCAATGAGAAAGGTTACCAATTTTTCTAACATAAAATGAAAGGAGATAAAGATGATTAGAGACAACTTTGTAGGTAACCAAGGGCAATGTCAAAATTATTTTATTTCTGGAGCAGGTGTATGTGTGCATGCACACATGCTGTAGACAAAGTATGCACATTTTGCTTAGAAGTGAGCAGCTTGGAAGGCCAAATTAATGATCTCAGCCATTTTCTTCCTTTTGATCAAATATTTAAGTACTTGCCCAAATATGTTAGTCATCTAGACTGAGATATAAAGTTTAGGGTTAATAAAGACAAACACCATCCACCTTATCTCCAGTTCTCACTTGATCCTTTGGGGGCATAGATAAACTAGCATATTCTTCACAGTTGTAGTAACAAGGTTAGGAACTATGTTCAAATATTTTTTAAAAAACCCTGAATTATGCATTTTTAAATTAGTCATAGATGTGTGACACCTAGCACCCTAGAATGACGTTTGAGTTTCCCTTCACCCATGTTTTGTTCACCAGTTAATTCCTTGTACAAACAGTTGTTTCTAATATTTGGTTACTTTTTTCCAATATTGGTACAGTGAAGCTGGCAGCCAGTGTCTCAGGACCACTGCTAAGTCTACTGGAAGCTATTATGGGCAGAGGGATTGTCTGCAGGTCCATATCGCATCAACAAGCATGCATATTGAGGAATTGCAGTTTGGAAGCCACTTATGGATGTGTCACTGTTCTACTGTAAAACAGGTCTTAACCCCCTGCCTGTGAGGTTGATTAGCTAGAAGTTGAAGCTATTGATGTATAATTTTAAGAATTAATGTTTTAGCATCCTATTTTCTTTGCCCTGTGTTCATTCTGAAGCAACTGTGACAAAAATGATTTTCATTGTTCTATAGGGAGATCATATTTTGTTATATTACATCTGTTTCTGAAACTCAGGGACCCTTAGTGGCAACTGAGGCAGATAAATCTGCCCAAGAGACATGCTCCAGGTTCCAGAGACCCAAATGATCTCTGTCTCCTGGGTCAGTGTCATTAATGACTACAATATTGATAAGCTTAATTTGGTGTCGCCTGCTTAGACCCCTCTTCCATATTAATTGTTCAGAATTGGGTATCCATGATAAAATTTTTTCTGCAACAATGAAAACTGTCGCTCTGCCAGCTTGATAAATTGTAGCTCCAATTGGCAGAGCCATTTGCTTTGCAGTAAGCACAAAATGACAGATCTTTGCTGAATACAAACTATAATGTGTCCACCTTTCACAGCTAGTTTAGCTTGTAAACACAACACACAAAAAAAGACTTTGATAAAAAATTGATGGTTATGTACAAAACAGGCTCCACAAGTAGCTTTTTTTTTCTAGTTAAAGAGTATCACCGCTGTTATTGAATGCTGACCTAAATGAATACCTTAAAATGGTTAATGATTATGCTTCAAAAGTTCCTATAAGATAGTAAAATGGCTATTTCCCACATATTTTCAACTAGTTCAACTTTCAACAAACTGTTATTTATTATTTGCAAAAAGGTCTCCTTTCATCTTTCATTACTTTGCACCCAGAACTTGAGCATTTACAGGTACTTTGTATAAACACTGTACCATTGCCTATATAGGTGTCTCTTCGATACCAAATAATTTTAAAGTTATTTTATACAAATAACCACCCTGTGTGTACTTTCAGAAAATAGACATGGAGCCAGCCCCAGTGACCTAGTCGTTAAGTTTAGTGCACTCAACTTCAGCGGCCCAGGTTTGGTTCCTGGATGTGGAGCTACACTACTCTGTTAGCGGCCATGCTGTGCTGGCTGCCCATATACTAAAAAATAGAGGAATACTGGCATGGATGTTAGCTCAGGGTGAATTTTCCTCTGCAAAAACAAAAACAAACCAAAAAATAGAGAAGTAAGGAAATATTTCAAAATATTTTAAGCATACTATTGTGTAATGCACAATAGAATAATCCCCAAACCTACTCTTTTCTCTTGTTACTGACTAGGTGCCGTAATACCCGTGGTACAATTCTAGGATGTATCCACAGATTGATGTTAATCTTCCCTGTTCAAGCAGAACTAAATTTACAGGCATGAGTTTAATACCTTTAGCTAGCAAAAGAGGAATTCTTTATTAATAGTTAAATTTAAGCTTTTTCAACAATTATTTTAAAATTTTAGCTAAAACTAAATATATCAAAACCAAGAAACTTCTAAGTTATATGGTTCTTACCTTAATCACTTGCGCTCAATCCTTATCATTCCTAGTTTCTTTTGACTTTAATCATGTTGCTAAATAAACTTAAAGGGAAAGACTTAGCTGCTATCACTCTGCTCCTTTGTAACTCGAGTCACAACTCCTTCATATTTATCTGAGGTTTCTCTAGGCCTCAGGGTTGTTTGGCCACCAAGAATTCTCAGCATTATATTTTTCAGAATCCTCAAATCCCAGGTACTACAAGAAAGAAGATAATACTGTTAGGAAATAAGACTATGTTTCTCTCTCAAGACCCTGCTTTAAGAATATTTGTTTCTTCACCCAATAAAAGGAAAATGTACTTTCCAGAAGATATCTTGTTCTACTTTATTTTGTAAGATAGAGTAAGTTTACATACAAGACCTCAGATTCACTTAGCTTAAAAGCTGTTTTTTTAAACTTACTTTTAACTTTAAACTTTTAAACTTACTTACTTATTTACTTATTTAAGTAGTTAAGTAAACCAAACAAATCAGATAACAATAATAGCAATAATGTTTTTGATGTATAAATACATTCAGTAAAGTGTACTAATTTTAATTGTACTGATTGATAAACTTTGCATCTCCATATACCTCATAATAACCATTCTGTTCAATTTATTACACCATAGATTTCCTTATGTGCATTTTAAATCAATTTCACTACGACAGAGCCAACCACTGTCCTTATTTCTGTCACCATAAATTTATTTTGCCTCTTCTTAAATATTATGTAAAGTAATCACACAGTATGTAATAATTTGTATATAATTTGTATATGGCTTCTGTCAAACAATGTAATGCCTGTAAGATTCATTGACGGTGTTATATATAGCAGGTGTTTTCTCTTTGTTATTGCTGTATGCATAGACCAAATTTGTTTATTAATTCTACTCTTGATGAGCATATGGTTATTTCCAGTTCGGGTACATTATAAATAAATTGCTATGAATTTGTTTTACTTGCATTTCAGAGGACACACGCACAGACGCACTCATTTCTCTTGGAAGTGGACTCATTTCTCTAGGAGTGGGATTGCTGGGTTGCAGCATAGAGAGAAATATTGTTAGCTGCAGTAAATATTGCCAAAATAATTTTTTCCCCCAAAGGGGTTGTACCATTTTCTACAACCAAAACAACATATGAGAGTTCTAGTTGTTCTGTATCCTTACCAAGCTTGGAATTGTCAGCCTTTTTAATTTTAGAAATTTTGGTATGAATATAAAGATAGTTCATTTTGTTTTTATTTGCATTTCCTAGTAAAGAATAATATCGATCACCATTTGGGAAAAATAGAGCCAAACATATTAGATATCACTACACATCTATTAAAATAGATAAAATTAAAAACAAAAACTAAAAATACCAAGTGTTGGAGAGAATGTAGAACAACGGGAATTCCCAAACGTTGCTGGTAGAAATGTGAAATGCCATAGCCACTTCAGAAAACAGTTTGGCAGTTTCTTATGCAGTTAAATAATCATATACCATATGTCTAGCAATCCACATCCTAAGTATTTATCCAAGACAAATGGAAATTACATTCATACAGAAACTTGGACATGAATGTAGAAGCTTTATTCAAAAATTGCCCCAAACTGAAATAACTCAGTTGCCTTTCAAAAGGTGAATGGATAGATGAATTCTGTTGTATACATGGAATGGAGTTTTTTCCAGCTAGAAAAATAAGCAGACCAGCAATTCATACATCAACTTGGGTAAATCTTAAGTTTATTTTGCTAAAAGAAAGAAGCCAAATCCAAAAGACTATACATGATATGGTTATATTTATAAGACATTCTGGAAAAGGGAAACTACAGGGATGGAAAATAGTTTACTGGTTGCAAGGGGTGGAAGGGTGGTGAAGAGTTAGACTACAAAGGGAGAGTTTGTGCAAATTTGTGAGGTGAAGACACCATTCTGTAAGGAGTTGTGGCAGTGTTCACTCTATGTATTTGTCAAAACCCATAGAACTGTACACCACAGGAGTGAAATCTACTATATGCAAATTTTAAAAATCGCTCAGGATGTGGCGAGATCCCAGGGTGAATGCGGACTGTGACAAACGAATCTGTTTTACAATTGAGTCACGTTATTACACTGATAAAACAGATATGGAAGGAAATGGCCTAAGTTACTTTGGAAAACAGGTTTTGACTAGACAGTGCAAGGTTATACAAAAAGTATTATACACAAACACTGTACTCTAGTTGCTAAATTTGTTTTCCAGAGAGAATGGGCTAGTAGTTCTAAAACTATCTTGTTTGTATTCTGGAATTGAAAAAGTAGGTAAAGTAGTGAAGAGAAGAGCAAGTTTTCTTATTGTTGAAGAAAGAAATTACAAATATTAAAGGGACTAGG
This sequence comes from Equus quagga, assembly GCF_021613505.1. Lineage (NCBI taxonomy): Eukaryota > Metazoa > Chordata > Mammalia > Perissodactyla > Equidae > Equus > Equus quagga. The sequence goes on along the minus strand of NC_060276.1, from coordinate 21,868,050 downwards.
CTAGAAGGAAACTGGTGGTATTGGATTAGAGTGAGAGGTATTAGCATGGCTCTCTGTGTGTGTAAACACACAGATAGATACAGAAATAAAAAGAGATGTATGTGCATGCATTGGATTGTATTAACACATGTATTTTCTAATTCTGCCCACAGAAGATGACTAGAAGCAATGACTTTTCAGTAGGAATGAGCATATCTAGGAGCCAGATTAATTTCTAAATATTATTTGCCACTAAAAGGAGCCAGGGCTCTTTGGGAAGTTGCTGACTCCAGGCTGTGACAGTGTATCTACACGCTGAATTTGGAGCATCTTGTGATTCCAGAAATAAAGATGTGCTAAAATCAAATATTAATAAAGATATGCCAAAAAGACACAGAAGCCAACCTGAAAGAACTCACAAATAGGCAAATTTGGAAAAACTTGAGCAGCAAAATAAATAACAATATTATTGAATTATAACCCCTCCCAAATGAAATAAATATTCATGAGGTTGTAAGGATGTAACCAAGTAATTGAAGGAAGACCGAAAGGTGAGTGAAAGTGGGATTTCGCCACAAATCCCCCAAACATTAAAAGTAAAGGCGGTCAGCAAAATGGAGGACTAGGAAGCTCTCAGTCCCCCACAGGAAAAGAAAGAAAAACAAAAAACAAAGCAGGCAGGATCATCTTTGTCAGAGCTCTGGAAAACAGCCAAAGTTTTACAGAAATCAAGTGAATACCCAATCAGAAAAAAACATCCTAAAAATGACAGAAAAGTTTAGTTGTATTTTTACTCGACTTTTCTCTACACTCCTATAGTATAGAGGCAGTCTTCGTCTTGAAGTGGTAGCACTTCAGTTCCCAGTTCCCTCCCTTGAACCATAGGGAGCAAGCAGGGCTCACCTGCAGATTATTGTGTACATCTGTTCTGATATTTTTAGGGCATACCTGAAGCGAGACACTCAGCACGTTTTCCAAACTCAGAATAGGTTGGAAAAGCAGCAGGCGCTTCCTTTAAAAACTGCAAGATGACTATAGATCCATAGACACCTGAAGCAAGGGATTATGAGCAGAGACATACAATGGACCATCTAAGTCCGGTTGAAGAAACTAAGTGAAACTTTTTAGGGAGATTAGGATATTCAAAAGTAGTCATGTATATGAGAAAATTCAGAAAACTGTGTGTATGCTCAGGCAAGATGTATGCTCAAAAAAGCCCGGAAAAGGCACTGAGCTTTCATGTTTGGCTACAGAACAGAGGCAACCTGCAAAGACTGGAAGAGGTGATTGGGTCTTTTTGTTTGTTTGCTCTTCTTTTTTGTTTTAGTTTTTTTGGGCTTTTTTGTTTGTATATCTGTTTTCTTTTCTTTGTTTTTTATAGCTCCTGGCATTCAAGGAAATCTCTACTAAAATATTACACGAACACGAGTTAAAAAAACAGAGACTTCAGTTTGCAGATACTAAGGGATAGTTAACATTTATTTTATTCTATTATTTGTATCTTCTATAAACCTTGCTATTTTTTACCACTAGATGAATCAATTATTGGTCAATTTCTGTTAAACAATCATAAAATATGTAGATTTATAACTTTCCTTTAGTAATCAATTTTATCTTTAGTGTTTTAAGTCTGTATCATTAGATATAAACAGGTCCACAATTTTTATAGCTTGTTTGGGAAATATGCTTCTTAGCACTAAGTAATGATCAACATACTGAATAGTGCTTTTTTCCTTTATGTCTATTTTACTTAGTATAAATATCAGGACCTCATTTTTTTTGTTTGTGATTACTTGTTATGTATTTTTTGTATTCATTTCTCTCAACATTCCTATGATCTCAGTTTAATTATTTGTGTTTTAATGAATATAGATAGTTTTTAAAACCCAGTTTATTTTCTTTCTTTTAGTTGTTGAGTTTGAACTACTGATATTTATTATGATTACTGATTTGTTAACATGTATTTATATAATTAGAGCAGTATGCCAAGCACAACATTTGGGAATCGCTGCTCTAGACAGAAAAAAACCAACAAGATGGAGGTAGATGGTGTCTGGAGTTAATTTGTATTGTACTTTTATTTGAAAAGGATGGTAGATACAATTAATAGATTTAAACTTAACTAAATATCTTTTGTTAAAAAATTAAAAGTAATGATCAAAATATTAGAATGTAGAACACCTAAATAGATAAAGTAATTTTTTTAAATGAAGTTCAATCAATTAAGCATTAGACAAGGGGATAAGATAAATACATGGTAACAAATCAAAATCACAGGGCTTGTTTCCTTCTAGGATTTTCCATTTTATCTATGACCTCCTGTTCCTTATAGCTTCATCTGTAGGTCTTTTTGAACCCTGTATTGAATTTGTGTTCCTCTAGAGGAAATTTGCTTTTGTTTGTTTAATGGGGACAGTTTCAAATTTGGACTTTTTTAGAATAAATTCTCTATTTAAGTTTTCTCAGACAAAATAATGTTAATTCAAGGCTGCGTACTGGCATATGGCCTTGCATTAATTATCTCTTGCTGCCTAACAATTTACCCTAAAATTTAGTAGCTGAAAAATCACACATTCTTTTTTTTCTTTTTCGGTTGAAGATTAGCCCTGAGCTAACATCTGTTGCCAATCTTCCTCTTTTTCTGTTTGAGGGAGGTTAGCCGTGAGCTAACATCTGTGCCAATCTTCCTCCACGTTATATGTGGGTCAGGGCCATAGCATGGCTGACAAGTGGCGTAGGTCAGCACCCGGGATCCGAACCTGTGAACCCAGGCTGCTGAAGTGGAACACATCGAACTCAACCACTAGGCCATAAGGCCAACCTCAAAAATCACATATTCTTTATCTCAAAATATTCACAGGTTATGAATCCAGGCACTATGTAGCTGAGTCCTCTACTTCAGAGTGTCTCAAAAGGCTGCAGTCGAGATGTTAGCAGGGGCTGCATTCTCATTTGAAGACTTGATTGAACAAAGATCCACTTCTAAGCCCACTAATAGTTCTTGGCAGGATTCATTTCCTCAGGAGCTGTTGAACTGATAGCCCCTCACTTCCTCCAAGGCTGTTAATCTGAGGCATCCCTCAGTTCTCTAATATTTATATAGATAGATTGTCTAATATATATACTATTGTTCTATTTGTACTGTTTCTCTGGAGAACCCTGAATAATACAGTTTCTGGTACCGAGAGTGGTTCAAGAGGAACAGAAATTTAAGGATGAGTTTTCTGAATTGGCACTAGATTTTCTGGAATTGATTCTCTAATCTGAGTAGACTTATAGATACCAATTAGTCTATTTCTATTAGTAAAGAGAGCATTGATAGTCTATGGTGTGATCTAGCAATGTAGACATGCTATACCTTTCTTTGCTTCTAGTCCTATAACCAGACTCAAGTTCCAACAGACCCCTAAAGGTGAGGTACAAATTGTGACCCATGATAAATTGTGTTACATTTCAAAAGAACTACTTCAATCTTCTAATTTATACAGCCAAAAATCCTGAAAACATGCATGGAGATGGGTATTAAGGAAGTGGGATAATGGTGGAAGGAACATAAAGTTGCATTAGACTAAATTTATTGATGTAGAGATTCTACATTTAATGTTGTGGCTCAAGGAGTTAGAAAGGACTCTACCAGTTTCTTGATTTGGTTGGCTGAGTTATGGATCAAAAGATGCCCCGACATGAGTGAGATAGAAATGTCAGGTATGCCTTAGTTTACTGTAGAGGAAGGAATTCAAAGGCATAGGGAGATTGGAATGTTAAAATGGATCTGTCATGTAAGAACCACTCATCCACACTGGGAGGGTCCAGAAAACACATTTCACTAGGACCGTGATAAATAAATTTGTGAGAGGGGCTCCAGCATCCTTGAAAAGCCCTGTGATCACCCTTCTCTGTAGGGTAGACCTTGTAGTGGAAACAGAAGTCACTGAACTGGGAAACCTAAATGCAATTGGAGTTATTGGGTCCCATGATGACAGGGCTAAGTGGCGGCACTCAACCACCAAAGGCAAGCTGGTGTGGTTATCATAATAGATAGTAAAGTCAAAGCAGCAATCAGAATCATCTGATTTGCACAGACCTATGGCATTTGGTAGTTTATCATGATGTGGAAGTAAAATAAGTGGGAACTCTACTAAATTATTCCTTGATCTTACAAGGAGAAAAGTTCCAGGTAAAGTGAATAAAAGTTTAAATTGATTCATAAAAACAGACAGGGTCCCTCAATCAATTCCCAAACTTGAACCAACATACACACCTAGAACCCATTTAATGAAGGAAAGACAGGGTCAGCTTGAATAAGGATCTTAGTACACTGTCAAAAATTTATTCTTTAAGTCTTTTTTCTCTGAACATTCCCCAAAGAGATCTATGGCTATTTACTAGGATAATTGTGCATTGGGAAAAAGGAGCTAACCAGACCTTTTAGAGACTACTGGACAATGACTCTAAACTGACACTAATTCCAGAAGATCCAAAATGTCACTGTGGTCCACCAGTAGAGTAGTGTGTTATGGAGGTCAGACAATCAATAGAATTTTAGCTCATGTTAATCTCACAGTCGGCCCTGTGGTTCCCTGAACCCATCCTGTGGTAATTTCCTTGGTTCTGGAATGCACAACTTAAATAGATGTATTCAGAAGCAGCATAATCCACACATTGTGGAGTGAGGGATATTACGGTGGGAAAGGCCAAATGGAAGCCATTAGAACTGCCTCTATGTGACAAAATAGTAAACCACAAGCAATACTGCATTCCTCGAGGAATCGAAGAGATTAGTACTACCATCAAGGACCTAAAATATGCAGGGGTAGAGATTCCCACCACATCCCCACTTTACTTGCCTATTTGGCCTATGCAGAAGACAGGTAGATCTTCGAGAATGATGGTGGATTATTTTAAGCTTAACCTGGTGGTAACCCCAACTGCAGCTGCTGTACCAGATGTGGTTTCATTGCTTGAGCAAATTATCACATTCCCTGGTACCTCACATGCAGCTATTGATCTGGCAAATACCTTTTTCTTCATCCCTGTCAACAAAGATGAGCATAAGCAGTTTGCTTTCAGCTAGCGATGCCAGAAATGCTTCTCTGTCCTACTGCAGGGGTATATAACCTATTAAGCCATATGTCATAATTTAGTTCACAGGGATCTTGATCACATTTCCCTTCCACAAGATATAACACTGTTCCATTACATTGATGACATTATGCTGATGAGACCTAATGAGCAAGAAATGGCAACTACTTTAATCTTATTGTTAAGACATTTGTATGTCAGAAGGTAGGATATAAACCTTACAAAATCCAAGATCCTTTTACTTCAGTAAAATTTCTAGGGGTCCAGTGGTGTAGGGTATGTCAAGATATCCCTTCTAAGGTAAAGGATAAGTTGTTTCATCTGACACTCATACAACCAAAAAAGAGGTTCAGTGCCTAGTGGGCCTCTTTGGATTTTGGAGGCAATAGTCCTCATTTGATGTGTTTTTTCCAGTTCATTTCCTGAGTGACCCTAAGTTGCTAATATTGTGCAGGGCCCATAATAAGAGGAGGCTCTGCAACAGGTCCAGGATTGTATGAAAGTTTCTCTGATACTTGAGCAATATGATCCCTCAAATCCAATGGTGCTTGAAGTGTCAGTGGTATATAAGGAGGCTGTTAGGAGCCTCTGACAGGCTCCTGTAGGTGAATTGCAGAGCAGGCTCTTGTTTTGGAGCAAAGCCCTGCCGTTTTTTGTGGATAACTACTTCCATTTTAAGGAAAAAGCTCTTGGCCTGTTACTAGGCCTTAATAAAGAATGAATGATTAACCATCATGACCGGGTTACCATGCAACCTGAGCCATCCATCTGAACTGGGTATTATTTGATGCACCAAGCTGTAAATTTGGGCATGCACAGCAGCACTTCCACATCAAATGTAAGTCCTATATACAAGTCAGCCTGAGTAGACCCTCAAGCCACAAGTAAATTATATGAATGTGTCCCAAATGCCCCTGGTTCCATTTCTGCTATACTACCTTCTCTCTTTCAGCCTGCACCTATAGCCTCATGAGGAGTTCCCTATGATCAGTTGACAGAGGAAGAGAAGACTCAGGCCTGGTTTACAGATGGTTCTGCATGATATGTAGGCATCACTTGTTGGTGGACAACTACAGTATTATAGTCCTTTTATGGAACATCCCTGAAGGAGAGTGGTGAAGGGAAATCCTCTAATTTGGCATAACTTCAAGCGCTCACTTTGCACAATAACAAAGTGAATATGGTAGCAGGGGTAGGGGTTATTGATGGGCTCAGTAACACGGGCTATAGCAACCTGGCTATAGCCACTTCTGAGTGCCCAAACGTCCAGAAGCAGGCACCAACACTAAGTCCCCAATAAGGTATCTTCCTCCAAGGTGGTTAACCAGCTACCTGGAGGTGGTTGATTATATTGGACCACTTCCATCAGTTACTTCATAGTAAATGAAGTGCAGCAATGGATCCATGCTCATGGAATTCACTGATCTTACCATGTTCCCCACCATCCTCAAGAAGCTATCAGTAGAATGGTGGAACAGCCTTTTGAAGACTCAGTTACAATGCCAGCAGGGTTCTCCAGAATGCTATATATAGTCTGAATCAGTATCTGTTATATGGAGCTGTTTCTTCCACAGACAGGATGCACAGATTGAGTGATCAAAGGATGGAAATGGTTGTAGTACCACTCACTATTATTCCTAGTGACTCACTAGCAAAATTTTTGCTTCCTGTTCCTGTGACCTTATGCTCTGCTGGCCTAGAGGTCTTAGCTCCAAGGGGAGGAATGCTCCTGCCAGGAGACTGAACAGTGATTCCATTGAACTGAATGTTAAGACTGCCACATGGCCACTTTGAGCTCCGCATGACTCTGATTCAAGTAACTGCTGACTGGGTGACAATTCCTGACTACTAAGGGGAAATTGGACTACTACTCCACAATGGAGGCAAGGAAGAGTATGTCTGGAAAACAAGAGATCCTCTATGATGCCTCTTATTGTTACCATGCACTGTGATTAAGGTCGAAGGAAAACTACAACAACTCAATCTAGGGAGTACTAATAATGGCCAGACTCTTCCATAATGATGGTTTGGGTCACTCCAGTAGGTAAAGATCCATGCCCAGCTGAACTGCTTACTGAAGGCAAGGGGAATACAGAAAGGATAGTGGAAGAATGTAGCTATAAATACCAGCTATAACCATATGGCCAGTTATGGAAACAAAGACTGTCCTTGTCATGAGTATTTCCTCCTTATTTTGTTATGAATATGTTTGTGTGTGTGTATATCTCTATTTATCAATCAAGCATTTATCTTTGTTTTCTTCTCTCTCTTATCCCCTAATCATGTAACATATGATCTATTGACATTTTATAATAGTATTTAAGTATTATTATTTTTACATTATGATATTTGTTTTGGGATATCAAGAACAAGAGTAAACATCACTGAAGGACATTATCTCCCATTCTTGTGAATGATTTAGTGTATTTTCGATTGGACACAGGATAGCTGTATTATATTAAGTGAAAGTATTACCTTGTTATTGTCTTTATGTGGGGATGAAGTATGGTTTAAGCCAATGAATGGGTGCCATTTTGATAAGGGGTGTACTTGTGATGATTAACTTTATGAGTCAAGTTGACTGGGCCACAGGGTATCCACACATTTTGTCAAGCATTATTCTGTGTTTGTCTGTGAGGGTATTTCTGGATGAGATTAACATTTGAATCAGTAGTGTTAGTAAAGTACATTGCCCTCCCTAATGTGTGTGAGGTTCGTCCAATAGATTGAAGACACAAATAGAACACAAAGGCTGAATAAGAGGGATCTCATCCTGCCTGACTGAGTTGGGACATTGGTCTTTTCCTGCCTTCAGATTAGAACTGATAAATTGGTCTTGGGTCTTGAGCCTGCTGGCTTTCAAACTGGAACTTACACCATCAGCTCTCCTATTTCTCAGGCCTTTAGGCTTGGACTGAAATTACACCATTGGCTCTCTTGGGTCTCCAGCTTGCCAAATGCAAATTTTGAGACTTCTCAATCCAAAAATAATCTAACTATATATATATATACCCTACTGATTTTGTTGATTCTTTTTCTCTAGAGAACCCTGGCTAATACACACACCTTTACAGTTAACCCACACAAGGGTGAGAGAGCTGGGCTATTTATTCACAAATTCTAGTTCCAGTCATTGGTTGAGGGCTGCCCCTTTGAAGTGTTAATTTCCTGATATTTTTTGGCATATCCTATATGCAGGAAGAGAATTCTCTAGCAGTCAAAAGAGCTCTCCAGCAAAGTGTTGCAGGTACTGGCTGTAGGAAGTTGAGCCAGCATGCAGAGTAATGGTATGAGTAGAAGTGTTTGGGCAGTGTACTGAAATCATTTGCTACAGAAAACAATAGGATAAACAGTTCTGCAGCTTAGTATGTACAGTTGGGCTACACATATGCCTTTGGAAATCATAGGTATATTTTAAGTCCTTGAAATGGATTGAATATTTTAGACAGGTTTTGTGTAATGATTAGAAGACTTAGGTCAGATTCTTAAAGAAAACCAATACTTAAAAGGTGCTAGAAGAGTAGAAACTAACAAAAGGCACAGAAGATCCAGAGAGATAAAAGCAAGGGGAGTGTGCTGTCGTGGAAGTCAAGTAACCAAAGGGATTTTCCCCTCAAAGATTATGCCTTCAAGAGTTTTAAATGCTGTCATGAAGGAAGATAAGGTCTGAAAAATGTCCATTGGACTTAGTCACATGGAGGACACTTGTGATTTGGAAAGTAGTGGGACACAAAGTGGAATTCCAGTGTATGAGGTGTGCTCAGTAAAAGGAATTTTGTTTCAGAAGTTTCCGAAGGATGGAAAGATTAAGTTAAGCAGACAGATGGAATTGGTGAAATATTTATTTATGGCGGGAAAGACATAAGCGTGCTTAACTCTTGATGACAGAGGCAGTACATAGAAAGTGATAAAAAAGAAAGGAAATGGATAGGATAAGTAAAAGTGCCTGATACCTGGAAGAAAGGAAATCATGAGACTCAATACATATTGAGGGACACTATTTCTACCTTTAACAACTGGAAAGTTGGATATTTGCATTGTAATACAAGAACCATATGTATATACTGAACATCTGGGTATTAATAAAATGGTTGGATTAGGTTGGGAGTTATTTGTAGCTATCTGCTTGTAGACTTGAGATATAATATGGTTCAAGTAAACAGGGAATGGTATGTGATATTTTGTAGATTCATCCATATTATTGTTTGTGTCAGTAGTTTGTTCGTTTTTGTTGCTGAGAAGTATTCTATTGTATTCCATGGAGATAACACAATTGGTATAACCGTTCACCTGTTGATGGATATTTGAGTCTAGAATATTACAAATAAAGCTGTTATAAACATTCCTGTACAAGTGTTTGTGCATGCACATATTTTTATTGCTCTTGGTTAAATACCCAGGAGCATTACAAGAAACTGCCAGGCTGCACCATCAGTGGCAGCATTGTCATCATTTGTGGAGGACTCATTTTATGCTAGTCTACATACTAAACACTTTACAAAAATATGTGGATTAAGTCCTTGAACAACTCTATTTGGTGGATAGTATCCCGTCTGTTTTACCAATGAGGAAACTGAGAGAATGAGAGACAGAAAGTCACGTGCCTAAGGTTACACAGCTAATGATTGTAAAGTTGAGATTTGATTCCAAGTTACTCTGATTCTAGAATCTGTGTTGTAACAAGAGCATTCACCTAGTATGATTCCTGGCTGTAGCTTTTGAAGTTTTGAATATTTATGAATGAACCTGAATTTTCAATTTTTCTGGGTGGCTGTTGGTGGGAACTGATTACTTGGCCAGTTATTGAGCTTAAGTGATTGCAATGACTTTGATTATTTTTTGCTTATTATCTCATTAGCAGTAACACTAATAAAGTCATTAAGCAACAATAAATGAAACAATATACCAATTGCTTGTAGTTGATGTACATGAAGAGATAACTGTATTCATAAGATTGAAGTTAAGTTAAAGAGGAGAATTCAAATTTGGTAGTGGTTTACGACTTTGACATGAATGATGCTACTAAGGGAAGCAAACTCTGAAATTTAGTGAATGCTTAATCCAGTGCAAACATATTATTCAAGTGAGAAAAAAATAGCAGAGTTTGAGTAGGCAATATAAACTCTTAATGACAATATCATTCAGGAGAAAGACAGAAGCCTATATAAACATTGTCACATTTATAAATTTGGTGAAGGCTCTAGAGTTGCTACCAAACTGATCTTTATTCTTTACTACATTTCATGAAAAAAGTAATATGCTATAAAATTACTCAAGAATTTAGGCATTTGTCAGGTTTTTTGGGCACACCCTTCACTATTTTCAGTAGTCAATTTATTTTTACCTTTGCATAAGAAAGAATTATAATTATCTGTTTATGTGTCTTTCTTCTTTATCACCCTGTGAGCTCTCTTATGATTGAGATCTTATCTAATTAATCTTTATTTCCTCAGCAGTTAGCACAGTACCTGTTCGAAAGTGTATGGTAGGAACTTAAATGTTTATTTGGTGAGCAGAATGAATGTATAAATAAGCAAACGAGACACTCAGAGGAGAGACTTTGTTCACCTACAATCACAGAAAACTGCTGCACAAGTTAAAAGTATAAAATTTAGAAAAGTCGTTTTTCTTTAGGAGCAAAGCATTTAAACTTTACTGAAAAAGGACATTAGCTGTGTCCTAAACCAAAGAAGATACTTGTAAGAGACTTTTTTCCCTGTGTGGCTCTCAACCAAATAATTGACTAAAATTCTACTTCTGACAAGATGTATGTTCATGAAAGGATATTCAAGGTAAATTTGTTCCATGTTTATGGAAATACAAATTCATCATATAAACATCCAATTCTGAAGTGGTTGAGCGTAAAAGAGAACATGTCAAAATATATTCATTCTAAACTAATTAGAAACTGAAACATATTGCATGCCATTGCTATCTTTTCATTTGCTTTCTAGTTTGGCATTCCATTTACTTATTATTTGAAAACTGTAGTTATTTTCAATAAAGTTTAAATACCTTGAAATCTAAAAATAAAAGACAGGAAGAACCAATTTAGAAAGAACCCAACAAGTTCCCTTAGGATGAGCCCAAATACATAAATACACATAATGGGGAAAGGCCAAAACCAAAGAAGTGAACTGAGATGTTACTGAATTCATGAAGCATGTCTCCAAATCTAAGATCATCTCTCAATCCCTATGTGAAAGCCTTGGTATTTGAAGCTGGCACTGGTTATGGATATCTTCTTGCTTGGATATTTCACTCTGCTTTCTAACTAAGAAAGAATAAACTTGTTAACAATTTTCTTTTTCCTGACCCTGCCCAGTATGACTATGATTAACTTCAAGACACTAAATTCTGCTACCTCAGCAGCAGCCAACTCATGGGAATCTGCTACCATTTAAAAAAAGTTAGATGTATTAAGAGCTACAAATGTGACTCTGTCCTCTTTAGAAATTGAGTTGCTGGTGTAGAACATCATTAAATGCATCTTAATAGTAATTTATTATTATTAACTATCTTCTATATAGAGTTCAAGGAGTGACCTGGCATATTGCCTTAGAAACAAATACATAATACAGAATGTTTTTCTATCCTCCTCTGAGTGCCAGTAACTCGTTTAACTAGAATAAAAAGAATAGCAGTGAGATCCAATAAATAATGAGGTCTCTTTGGTGGTTTCCATAAAGATATGTGTGTATGGATTAAAATAGAAGAAAAGGGGTCACCTTGTTCTTAAGTCATCCATATACTCTGTCTGATTAGGAGCATAGAGGTCACAAGGGAATTTCTTGGCAAATCAAAGAGAAAATTTGTCTTCACAGTTAATTAACAGAGACTCTTAAGTAAAAAGAGCCTTATATTTGGATGATTTGTATCAATTGTTTACTATGCTAGAATTTTTCCAACTGCATTTTGGACATGTTAAAAAGAAAAAGAATTTTGAGTACTAAATGAAATATTATGAGTGCTGCTCCTTAAATTAAATAGTTCATTGCATTAGCATTTTTACATTTTAATGAGAAAACAGTCAGTCACAAAAGAAATGGCATATTAAGGCAATCTGCATTATTTGTGAATTCCCAACCCTAATACCCATAGAAGTCTTTTTCTACCAAGCTTTACAATGTATTTAATATGAGAGACCTCCTGTGTTTCTCAGCTTAGTTCACAATCTTGGAGCATTCCAGATATGATGAAGATAACTATTTAGTATGAATTAGAACCATTAGAGTGCTCAGATATGTTTTAAACATCATTGTACCCGAAATAGCCAGAAAGAATATTGTTCTGCATCTCTCCTCCAGAAAACTACCCAGCTGTTTTACAGAAATCATATATGCACATGGCCCTACTAAATAGTCATCAATCTAATACCTGCCACCTGTGGATAGGTTAAAGCGAGAAATAATCTATTGTTAAAAGTTTATCAAGTGGAATTATTTGCAAACTGTAACTCTGCTTGTAGAAGAAATGTTCGTCCAGAGGACAAATCTAAGGAAAAATATTATACTTCATTTATTTATTCAACTGTTATAAAAAGTATTTATTAAACACTATATGTCACACGTGGTGATAAATAAAAGACAAATGGAAAAGAATGTAGGAGTTCACTATACAAAAGAGATAAACATATACACAAAAAATTAATGGGATATGTGTAATAATATAGGTATTTTTGTTGTTAGTGCTGTTGAGTTGATTCCGTCTCCTAGCAACACTAAGTACAGCAGAGAAGAACCTTGCCCGTTTTTTAAGGCTATCCTCTCATCTTCCAGCGCTATATCAGACAATGCTCCACTGCTATTCACAAGGTTTCCATGGCCAATTTTTTCAGAATTGGGTGGCCAGGTCCTTCTTCCTAGTCTGTCTAATCTGGAAGATCTGCTGAAACCTGTCCACCATAGGTGACCCTGCTGGTATTTGAAATACCTGCGGCATAGCTTTCAGCATCACTGCAACAAGCAGCTGCCACAGTCTGACAATCGACAGACAAGTGATGTGGTTCCCTGACTGGGAAACAAACCTGGACTATGGGTGTGAGTGCGCCACATCTCAACCACTAGACCAACAATAATATATGTACGCACATTGCAAACAGGGGGAATGAAAAAACAGAGCAAATATTTCACCAGGTTGAAAAATGAATATTAGTTTTCCAGATGTATTGAGGATGAAGAAGCTGTGTAACCCAAGTGCATGGAGGGAAGAAACAGAATAGTTCATATAGAAAAAGTCAGAGTTTGTGATGGTTGGAGCACTGAGTAGAAATCAGCAAGAAAGCTGTAAGAATTGATATTGGATTTGCAGGGCCATATCGTGAACAACTTAGTTTACATGTTAATGAGGAAGGTTTTATACTGTAGTAAGTGTGGAGCCATTGAATAATTTTAAGTACTATTGATTAAGATGAAATTAGTAGTCATTAATGATAGATTGAAGAGAATGAAGAAAGATAAAATGAGAGGCATGGTGATAAAACAAGAGAGGTAAAATAATATATATTCTACAATATATGTTAAAAGCCAGTTATAGGGCAATAGCATTGGAGCTGGAAGGAAGGAAGACCTTGATACAAGAGATATGAAAAAAGGTAGAACTGGACTTTCAAATTGGTTGACACCTAAAAATATGGTGTGCAACCCTTCCTCTATTAGATCCATTGGACAAAGAACATCTGAGTTAAAATGTTCTGAGTCAGCAGTACAGAACAGTCCAATCCACCTATGTATGTATTAGTTCCTTATTTCTGATGTAACAAATTACTAAAGTAGTGGCTTAAACAATACAAATTTATTATCTTAGAGTTCTAGAGGTCAGAAGTTCAAAATTAGTTCTATGGTGATAAAATCCAAGGTGGCATTCCTTCTGGAGGCAATAAGGTGAATCCATTCCTTAGCTTTTCCAGATTCTAGAGACTACCTGTATTCCTTTGTTATTGGTCTCATCACTCCAACTTTTGCTTCTGTTGTCACATCTTTTTCACTCTCTCTGCTTCTGTTATAATATCATCTTCTCTGAACCTCCTGCTTCCCTCTTATAATGACCCTCTAATTATGTTGGGCCCATGTGGATAATGCAGGATAATTTTTCCATCTCAAAGTCCTTAATTTAATCACAACTACAATGTCACAATGTCCCTCTTGTCATGAAGGTAACATGTTCGTAGCTTCCGGGGATTAGAATGTGGACATCTTTGGTGGAGGAGGGCATTATTATTTAGCCTGTCACAACTTGCCACCAAATTTGAAGTATTTATGATAAAGATAATGAAGATAGGATCAAGCCAAGGTTTTACTAAGAGATTGCTTGAAATTCTCCTTCCTGAGAAAATGATTATAATCAGCAGAAGTATCCTGGCACAATCTTATGTTTATTCTCTAATTTTGAAGAGTGATAGTGGAAGATGAAGGAGGACCATATATCAAATAGGCAGCATTCCACCTGAAACTATTTCCTTGCTATAGTTCAATCATCAACACATTCAAAAGCAATAGCATTGGAGTGACCTAGGAGGAGCAAATCTACAATTAACTGAAAGATTGCCAGGGTTCATTATTGATGCATTGGATATTAGTGGCAAAAATGAGACGAGACACTGTCACTCTGTGTAAGTAGCATGTAATTAGATGAAAAATAAAGAAAAAGGAATTTAAAGGAAAAAAAGAAAGGAAGGAAGGACGACAAGAAGGAAGAAGGGAGGAAAACTGGTTTCACAATGAAGGCAAACAGCATCTCCAAATGGAAAAAAAAAATTAATGTGCAGAAATAAAGTAAGTTTCCCTGCTGGGAACGACTGATAACACCTGTTTCCTCCACTCTCTTCTTACTACTCCACTCAGGCTGCTCAAACTCAGCTGATCATATAAAGTGACATTGATCAGGCTCCTCCATAAGTCTGACACAATTGAAAAAAATTGAAGGCCAAACACGAGAGTAACCAAGGAGAATGCATTCACGTTGACTTGGAGCAAATAGTAGGCTTGAATTAACCATAATGGTCACTGTGAAAATAATTTGTAATGTTAAACAAAGAACAAAACATAAACTCTAAACTTCAAGCAACAGAATATATTTAGAAAAGATTTACTACAATAAACAAAAGAATATTTTACATACCATCTGTGCAGTGAGTCCAATTTCCTTTTGACTTCCCCAAAACACTTTGCTTCTTTTGGGAACAATCTCCTTTTCTGGAATCTACTCTATTCCCTTTTGCAACCCTGTGGTTCCAAGGTGTTTCGTGTTATTACATGACTCTGCTTACTCTGTTTCTCCCCAAATGGTGTAGGCATGGACACCTTACTGGATCCAGAACAATGAGTCATTTCCTGTTTCTTCTAAAGTGGAACTAAGAAAGGGAGTGAGCGCTGCTGCAGTAGTGGAAGCTCTAATATTTTAACTCAATAGCTGATTAAGTCAGTCTGCAGTGAGTAAGAAGGAAGGTAATATACAAAGACGAACATAAATGACAATTGGGAAGAGAAGGGGAAAAGGAAGAGGAAGAGGAGGAGAAGAGCAGTAGGAATTTCTGATTCTGTTCAAGACCTGGATTGAAGTTTGTGGGCGACCAGTTACACTGCTGCACTTTCAAACTTCTTACACTATCCATCCGAGTATTCTAGAATTGAAATCAATAAAGTTACTATTTTACCAAATATAGTTTTAATTTGACTTCTGCCACGTAAAAGCAAAAGACCCTTCACTCGTATAATGCAACTGTTAATAAAATAAATTTATGGAACAATAGAAGAAAGCTAAGAAATTAATGAAGCGAATTATGATTGCCAACAAATGTTAGCTCAGGAACAATCTTCCTCATCAAAGAGAAAAAAAAAAGACTAAGTGAATCATATGTGCAAATATATGCAACAGTATTCTGAAAATTTCCTAGGAAAATGAAAATAGGCAAAAGAACAGACAACTTGAATAAACCAATGATCTAGGAATTTTTTTTGAAGGATGGATTTTTTCAAAGTTCCAAAAGTGTGGATTCTTTCCATTTTAATTTGCTATATTGGAGAAAGATTTCCAAGATGTTATATAAACATAACGTAACACCATAAAATTGTGTAATGATCACTTTAAAAAAACAGTTAATTTCAGAACAATCTCAAATTATAAACACAAATCTTAAAGTACGCTCCTGTTAAATAAATATCGTAGTAAATTGAATAAATACACAATATAGTACAAACTAGGGTGCCAAGAATATTATTAATAATATGTAGTACAATCTTTCACTTCATTACATGAAGGAAAAAATAGACAAAAATACAGCCATTAATATTCTGAATAGGCATTTCATGAAAAACAGTATCTCTTCCTTATTCAGAAAATGTTTAGGAATATAAATAGTAAACTAAGAATAAAAGGGTTTTTACTAAATTAAAGTAGCACTTAATCTAGTGTGAATAACAGGATGTCTATAATTGTCATTATTATTTATCATGTTCTATATATACTCACCACGTTCAATAACATTAGATGTTTAGTTCAAGATGGTGAAGTGAGCATACACTTTCTCCAAAATCCTTTGTAATAATGATGAGCAATGAGAAATTAATGCATCAGTAACAGCACTATAATCCTAGAAATAGTATTATCAGCAGACTAGAAATTTTGAGGAGTTTCTCAGAAATATATTAATCAGAATATATCAGATTGAAAAAGAAACAGGTGTTAAAATGATGTATACATGCACACATACGTATATATACAGAATTTTACACCAGAGACATATACAGTTAATTTTAAAAACTTATACCATTGAAATGGCAAGTTAAGGAAATCCAAAGTCTATCCCTCCACAAAAGCACTAATTTAATATATGAAAATCAATTAATGTAATACATCATATAAATAGAATACAAGCAAAGCCCACATAATCATCTCAATAGAAACAGAAAAAGCATTTGGCAAAACTTCAACACGATAAAATGATAAAAATCATTTAAAGTAGGATTAAAAGAGAACTTCTTCAACATTATAAAGAGCATCTATGAAAAACCCACAGTTAACATAACGGTGAAACAATGAATCTGTACCCCCTAAGATCCAGAACAAGACACGGATGTCTACTCTTGCCACTTCAACAATGTACTGAAAGTTCTAGCCTGAAAAATTTTGCAAGAAATGAAATACACATTAAGACTAAAAGGAAGGAGTGAAAGTATCTCTACTTGCAGATACAATGATCTTCTATATAGAAAACCATGAAGAATCCATGCAAAAACTGGTAGAGCTAGTAAACAAGTTCAGCAAATTTTCAGGGCACAGAATCGATGTATAAATATCAGCTGTATTCCTATAAAATAGCAATGAATAATCCAAAAATAAAATAAAGGAAACAAACCCATTTACAAAAGCATTGAAAATAATAAAATACTTAGGAATACTTTTAAATAAGGAGGTGTCAGGAGTTCAGCTGAGCTGGAACGAGCTGATCTCTCAGGTGTCAGAGTAATCAAGTAAAGCAAAGCAAAAGTGGTTGTAATATTGAAATCTTTAATCACATAATGTGATAGTATAAACAAAAGGCTAAAACCTAAGAAAGCACTGAGTCCCCTCTGTTCCATTTTTCCCTATGGAATAGCACACTTGTAAAGTAGCAAGATAGCACAGATATAGGTGTGATCTCACTCTTGAGGGAGCCCCAAGCAAAAGGCTCCTGAAGTTTTATGGACCTAGGGGCCATGGAAAGAGATAGAGGGAAGGCTAGAAGTAAAACAATTCTGAGTACTGAGTTAGAATGAGGAAGGTTTTCCCCTTCCTCTCCTGATAAGGAGGCCTTTACAGAGATACTTGAAGAAACTCCTGCCAAAGGCCTCATATGAAGAGAAACCTAGGAATGAGGGTTTGTCAAAATTCGAAATTTCATAGTTTTTCAGAATTGAGAAGCAGATGCTAAAATTTACCTGGAATTGCAAGGGACCCTGAAAGTCACAAAAATCTTGAAAAGGACAACAAATATGAGGATTCCTATTTCCTGATTTCATAATTTACTACAAAACTAAAATCATTAAAAGAGTACGGTATTAGTATAAGGATAGGCGTATAGATCAATGGAACAGAATTGAGAGCCTAAGAATGCACCCATGTATCTATGTTCAATTTATTTTGGACAAGAGTGCCAAGACCATTCAATGAAGGAAGAATAGTCTGTCAACAAATCGTACTGGGACAACTGGATAGCCACATGCAAAATAATGAAGTTGGACACCTAACTCATACCATATACAAAAAGTAATTCAAAAAGGATCAAAGACGTAAATAAATTAAGAGCTAAAAATATAAAACTCACAGAAGGAAACGTAGATGTAAATCTTCATGGTCTTTGGGCAATGATTTCTTAAGTATGAAACCAAAATCAGAAGCAAAAAATATATATATGAATTGAATTTCACTCAAATTAAAAACATTTCTGCATCAATGCACACTATCAGGAACGCAAAAAGACAACACACGAAATGGGAGTAAATATTTGCTAATTATGTATCTGATAAGAATACATAATAATTCATACATAATTCATTCATACATAATATACATAAAGAAAAAATGTATCTTTTTTCCAGAATATACAACAAAAAGCAAACAACCCAAGTGAAAATATGCAAAGAACACAAGTAGGCATTTCTCCAAAGGAGGTACACAAATTGTCAGCAAACACATGAAAAGATGTTCCACATCTTTTTTGATCTTGCATCTTGAAATGCAAATTAAAATCACAACGAGGGGCCAGCCCCATTGCCAAGTGGTTAGAGTTACGCATACTCCGCTTTCACGGCCTGGGTTCGGGGGTTCAGATCACGGGTGCAAACTTACTCCACTTGGCAGCCATGCTGTGGAGACATCCCACATACAGAGTAGGGGAGGTTGGGTGTAGATGTTAGCTCAGGGTTAATCTTCCTCAAGCTAAAACAAAACAAAAAAGGAGAATTTGTAGTGCATGTTAGCTTAGCGTGAATGGCTGAATCTTCACACACACTCAAAAAGTCACAATGAGATACTACTTCACATCCTTTAGGATGACTAATTTTTTTTTAAAGAAAGGAAATTAACATTTGTTGGCAAGTATGCAGAGAAAGTGAAACCTTAATACATTGTTCTTGGGAATGTAAAATGGTGCAGCTGCTGTGGAAAGGTGTTTAACAGTTGTTTAAAAAGTTAAACATAGCCATATCCACAAACCATAAAAATTAAACATAACCATATGACCCAGCAATTCCAGTCCTAGTTATATACTCCCTCAAATTGAAAAATTTATCTTCCCACAAAAACTTTCACATGAATGTTCACAGCAGCACTATTCATAATAGCCAAAAAGTGTAAACAGCTCAAATGTCCATTAACTCATGAATGGATAAAGAAAATGGCATATCCATGCCATGGAATATTATTCAGCCATAAAAGAATGAGGTTACTGATACATATCACAACAAGAATAAACTTTGAAAACATTATGCTAAGTAGAAGAAGCCAGACACAAAAGACCGCACATTTTATGATTCCATTTACATGAAAAGTGAATGGATTGGAGCTCAAGTGACAATGATTCTCACTCTTCTTACTTAGATTCAATAGATTTTCTTATATAAATATTTATTTGCTATATGCCACAAATACAATTGCCAGAGAATTTAAATATCTGTTGCATTATAATTTTTACCAATTATGATTTCTTCTCTGGAGAGCAGGTATGCAGAGCTCCACTGTTTCAGAAGTGTACTGCCTTACATATATTTTTACATTCAAATTAAAATTCAGATTAAGAATGCATTAAAAAATTTAATCCCTGCTGTTTTCACATACTCTAACTTACCTTGATTCATAGAGAAGTTTATATAACCAACTAAATAGGAATATTTTTTCACATATCATAATACAAAAGATATACTTTAATAAAGAAAATAAAACACTAATGTTTGTGTACTTATTGCGGGGATAACAAGGACAACTAAAATCTTAAAATATGGCTCAAATTTATTTTATATGGCAGTGGTAATAGCTAAATTAGTCATGGCCTACAAAGTATTATGTTGTGTTTGTTAATGACTAAAAATATTCACAAGTAAGATAAGCCTATATTTTTATTCTTCAAATTTACTCTGAAAGAGAAAAGTTTAAGGATATATATAAAATAAATCTCCTTGTATGTATAGGTTCCAATTTTCATATTTAATTTTCATCAAGCTGTGCCAAGAATCTAATTCCCTTTGAATTCTTGTGGGTATGAAAAGAAGCAAACTCAGCATCTATCACGTAATATTTCCTATATAATGCAGAAAAGAATAGTAATTGAAAGTTCTCCTTTACTAATTGTGGAGTATAACTGACTTCCTTGAGAATATTCAGAAAATGTGTGAGAGAACCAGCATTAAAACCTTTGTTTTTTGATCCCCAGTCTAGCCTTTTTGCCATAACATATGCTGCTCCCAGAATGTGCCAAATAATATAATGTGAGAATAATTTAAAAATACAGTAGAACTACCATTTTTTTTATTTCTGGTATAGTTACAATAAATCGATTATTAAAAAAAGTGTTTTGTGTCAGTGAGCTAAATAAAGGCAACACTACTGTCCATGTTCTCTAAGATCTGGCTCATGCTAGGACTTCACTTTCCCTGCCCCTTGAAATTATAAAGCCATATGACTCACTGTGCCTAATCAAATGTGAAGAGACATGACATGTCTCACTATTAGTCTGATGCTCAACTCTCCAGCCCAGCTATTCCTCCACTGTAGCAATTGTCAAAAGCATGTGTAGAGGCGGTATCTTCATTAGGATAGGTCTTGAGTAACTATAATGAGCAAGAGCCCTTGGCAATTCACACTGGATCTGTATTAGGAATGAAAAATAAAATTTTGTGGTTTTAAGTACTGAGATATTGAGATCATTTGTTACTGCAGCAAATTTTAATTTATCCTGACTAGTTGAGTTGAGATTTATATATAATTCAAATGGATTCCTGCTATTGTATTTATTTATCTACACACACACACACACACAAATGTATATATATAACTACAACAATATGACTATAACTGTATAGCTCTAAGTATATAACTACAACTATATAACTATAACAATGAATGTATACATATATGTTAGTTTCTACATTTGGGTTTAATCTTACTACTCTTCAGTTTCCAGCTTAGATATCACTTCCTCTAATCTAGGCTAAGTGCCTATCTTATGTAGCACACTTTAGCATTTATATACTGTACACTGTATTTGTTTACTTATATTTCACAAACCATGTTCTCAGACAGTGAACTACATGAGGATCATGACTTTGCCTTTTGAAAATAGCATAACGCCCGGCACATATAAGGCATTCAATACATATTTTCAATCTAAAAAGTAGTGTTCATGATAAATGTGTTGAATAAATTCTGTAACCACCAATAGTAGGCATTATTCCCATTAATTATTTGCAAAATGTAAGATAAAAACACTCAGAAAATTTAATGCTTGTAAAACATATTTTAATCTGAATTCCTCTACAAATTCTACTTTTCTTGTCATGTATAATTCAGTATGAGCTTGTATAATAAAGGAACTTTGACAAGCTTTGACCCAAATGACATTGTGTAGGACTTCCTGGAAGGATTTAAACCTATTAATTACTCTTTTTTTGAATAATTTTAAGTCATATCCTTAACACATTTTGAACTTTGTTTCTGAGATTTAGTAACAATTACACCATGAAGAAGGATATCAGATGACACTCCATCACTATGACAGAGGGTTTGATTAAAGTATTTAAAGGTATATAAGAGTTCAGTGAAGTCAGCTCCTTGAGCTGCATGGCACTACAGGCAGCAGAATTTAATTGGGGAAAATGTCTGTGTGGGTTTAAAATCAATTGCATATTCAATTTCTCTCAAAATATTTGATAGGTCCCCCATTGACAAATCCTTTTGAAATTCACATCTAGTGGAACTCTCCTAATATACCCTACTCGATTTTTGAAAAGGAAGATAATCTTGTTAATGAAGATCACATTTTTAGCAATGTGCTAATTAAACATTCGGACTAAATTATACAAGAATTTCTCTGTGTGATTTACTAGGGAAATGTTTTGAAATTTTCACACGTGGGGAGGCAGGAGCGAGCAAAGCCAGAGGAATCAATTTTCTGTCTAATGACTATATGACAGCAAAATATCTAGATAAGAGTGTAAAATTCAGTAAGTCATCCATGATAGCCTTCAACCAATAAAAATGATGTCCACCATGCATTTTCTTTTCTCAATAGGACTATAAATTTAATTTGTATAGCCACTATGTAGATTCTTCAAAAAATTAAAAATAGAACTACCTATGATCCAGCAGTTCTACTTCTAGGTATATATCTGAAGGAAACAAATTCACTATCTCAACGAGCTATCTGCACGCCCATGTTCATTGCAGCATTATTTACAATAGCCAAGACATGGAAACAATGCAAGTCTCCATTGACAGATGAATAGACAAAGAAAAAAAAATATATATCATATTTTCTAATATATCTTATATATATATATAATGGAATATTATTTAGCCATAAAAATGAAGAAAATACTGCCATTTGTGATAATATGCATGCAAGTGACCTTGAGGGCACTATGCTAAGTGAAATGTCAGACAAAGCAAGATACTGTATGATCTCACTTTTACGTTGAATCTAAAAAAACTTATAGAAACAGAACAGATTGGTGGTTACTAGAGGTGGGAGGTAGCTGAGTGGGGGAAATAAGTGAAGGTGATCAAAAAGCACAAACTTTGAATTATAAGATAAATAAGTTCTGGGGATCTAATGTACAGCATAGTGACTATAGTTAGCAATAATGTATTGCATATTTGAAAGTTGTTGAGAATAGATCTTAAAAGATCGTATCACAAGAAAATGAAATTGTAGCTATGTGCTTTTATGGGTGTTAGCTAAACTTACGGTAATCATTTCACAATATATACACATATTGGATCATTATCTTGTATACCTTAAGCTTGTACAATGTTATGTGTCAATATATCTCAATAAAATTGGAAAATACTATATATAAATTTAAATTAATAAATGTGCAACTCCATTCTAAATGATACAATTTCTTTCATATATTCCTTGCTATCTGTTCTAAGTTGCCTTGTCTACCTGCTTTAGTCTATCCCTACTCTATTTCTCAGGTCAAAAACTGAATATTTATGGGACCTGAATACTCCTGGGATACCCTGTTTAAACCTTGAAGGCACTGACTCTTATCACTACCCAGTCTCCCATAACACAATCATTCTTTTGGTTAGATTGCCTGTTTAATAGAGTTTTGTACTTATTATAGTATATGGAAGGCCTGGGTATAAAAATACTTAATAAAATCTCTCTCCCTCTCTCCTCTCTCGTGCTTTTCTCTCTTTCTCAAGAAAGTAAAACTTTCAAGATAGAGAAGTGAAAAAAACAAAAATCAGTCTCTCTTTTTTTCTTTCTTCATTCTTGAAGGTTTTACTCAGCAATTTGACAACATATCTGCCTTAAAGGAGGCTGAATTTCACTGTAAAGACTGAGTTTGTTTATAGAAGGAACAAGTTACGTGGAAATACATTAGTAAGGATCCAACTTGAAATTATATGGCAGGCAATAATAATTCACTGCCTAAAAGCTTTTGTGATTGTGAGAAAAGTATTTTTGTAAGAGGTATTAAAGAAGAGTTTGTGAGAAAATGTAACATATAAACAATCCACATATATTTATGAAATCCGAGCACATCATGTCCTACTAACAGGCAACAACAACTGCATTAAATAGATAAGGAGAAATCAATTGAAGCCAATGAATTTTTAGTTGAAAATTGAATTGCAAACATGGCCCACATTTGTACTATAATATAGATGTTCTATAATATAAGTATAGTCGCAATATATTTGTTACCCTGCTTATTTTTCTCATAGCAGTTAACACTTTTATAATGTGTAATTTGTATATCATCTGTTTCTCTGCTAATGTAAACTGTATGAGTACAAGGGTTAGTTTTTCTTCACTGCTATATCCTTGACACCTAGAAAAATGCCTGTCATAGTTTGCATGCAATAAACATATGGTGACTGAATGAAGGAGGAAGGAAAGGAGATGGTCCTTGCCAGTTAAGGTGTAATTTTAAAAAGAAATCTGAAAATACCCTCTGATATGCTTTTTTATTATTTTCAAAACACTGATCTGACACCAATGATTATTAAAACCCAATATCATTTTAATAACAGTTATAAGCCAGAGGATGGGTAATGAAACATCATAAACCCCAATATGCTTGCCCCTGGGCCAGCCATACTGGCAGTTTACAATAATTATGATTTAGAGTAATTTATTCTAACTTAATACACCAGTGTTAAATGTATGATCTCAACCTCTGGTTTTATGAAGCAATAACAAAAATTGAGAGATATTATTTTAATCATCTATTTTGAACTCGAGGCAAAATATAAGTTTCATAGGCAGTTTTGGCTTTTTCCAAGAATTTTTTGAGCAATTAAAACTTTCAGAGGTAGACTAACAGTATGAAGCCAAATTTTCAAACTAAATAATGGTATTTATGCTTTGCTGAAAGCTCAAATTCACATTAGAAATATGTTACCATAGAAGTAAATCTGCCCAGGTGAATTTGGAATTGTTAGTTGAAACTGTGCATGGACATTACTCTATCTTCGTGTTTGCCTTCAAATCATGACCTTTTTATAATTCTGAGTCCTTTGATATATTTTGCTGTTTATATGTAAAAATGATGTAATGTTTTGATTTTAGATATTTTAAAAATAATCATGAAGCCATTACATTCCATTTACTTTTAAATTATTAGTTAAATGGGAGAAATTTTAAATCACCTTTCACAATATATTATCAGGAGCTTCCACTTGAGACCATTATTAACTTGTACCTGACAAGTCATCATACCACAAATAACTAGAAAGCTGACAAAAATATACGAAGAAACATTTTCAGACATTAGAATCCATGCAAAAATCAAAACAAATGAGATGAGCCCTACTATCTTCCTGAATTTCTGCCTCAAGGCATTTATTTGACCCTGGCCAGTAGACAGGGAACCGAAGATGCATCTCATTGAGCAAAGGAGAGGAAAAGTTGAAGTTCATAGAAACTGAAATAGCTAGGATGTGCAGGAGCAAGTAACAGAGAGAATGTAGATATGCATAGAAAGCGTGCTCAAAGCCTGAATTGAATGTTTTAATAAAAAATTACCAATCCTTAGGGTAAGTTTCCATTAGACCAGGCAAAGAATACTATGGGGGAAAAAGAGTAAAATAACTATCACAGAGTTATAAGTTGAAAAACTTCTCCAAACTTGTGTTGTTTGGGAGATTTCTAGTTCCATGAACCAGAGAGAATAGAATTTTTTTAATATCCAGGTCATGCCGTAAATATCACAAAAATCATACCTTGGGAAACAGAGTAGAACCAGCCCTACAGCTGATGTCACTGAAAACGGCAGAGTGGGGAACTTCAAAGCTCTGTTCATTCCTACTAAAGCAATAATTAAACTGGCAGAAACCTCCAGAATCAACTTTTTCAGAACTCTGGATTCAAATTAAACTTACAATAATCAGATGATGCTAAACAGAGAAAGAAGCTACTAAATCTCAATAAGAGTATTGTTACATTTTAACTTATCTGCTACCATTCCCCACTCCCTAATTTGGTGGTGTTATGGGGAGGGAAGCCTGCATTCCTGGTGCAGAGTGCTGATAAAGACAGGGCAATTCAAACCTTATTCCCAAAGAATTGTGGTTGTGTGTTTTAACCTGTCTGGAGGCTTCCTGAGGGATTGGCTCAGACGTTTGCTTTTGTCTCCCTTGCTTTGGAACTTTCTTGGGGCTAAAGCACACTCCTGGGCAGCATTTTTTGAAATCATTTAAAGGCATTTGCCACCTGGGAAAAAGGATAACAAGGGGACAGCAACAGACAGACTAAAAAGGCTGAGAAAGGAGAGACTGAAGAAGGAGATACATGAAGAAATAAGGGCTTTGAAATGTTCCCACATATACCAGAATCCTGAAGTCTGTGCAAATGATCAGGGCTGAATAATGCTCAGAAATGACCTGAGAAGACCTTAAGCTTTCACCTGTGGCTGAACTTTATCTTCTGTGAAAGCAGGCAGTAAAGGTTAAAGCATAAATGTAAAGGGCCTGGATAAGCATTAGTTTACACTAACTGAACAATAAGTTAACAGAAAATATACTTTGGTGACCACACATAACAAAGAATACAGTCTGTCATGGTTAATTTTATGTGTCAACTTGACTTGGGCCACAGAGTGCCCAGATATTTGGTCAAACATTATTTTAGGTGTTTCTGTGAGGGTGTTTTGGATGAGTTTAACATTTAAATCAACAGACTGCAAAGCAGATTTCCCTCCATAATGTAGGTGGGGCTCATACGATCAACTGAAGGCCTGAATAGAACAAAAGGCTGACTCCCCTGAATAAGAGAAGATTTCCTCCTGCCCGACTACCTTGAGCTAGGACATCAGTTTTATTTCTTGTCTTCAGTCTCAAGCTGAAACAGTGGCTATTCACATGCCTTAGCCTGCCAACTTCCAGACTGGAACTGCACCATTGGCTTTCCTGGTTCTCAAACCTTTGGACTTGATCTGGAACTACACAATTGGCTCTCCAGCTTGCTGGCTACAGATTGTGAGACTTAGCCTCCATAATCAAGTGAATCAATTCCTTATGACAAATCCATGTATCCATATATCTATAAATCTTTATATCTATATACATGTATAGATACTATATTCTTTCATGAGATGGTCAGTTAGGTGCAGCTACAACTAGGGACACAGGAAAGGTGCAGGGGTGCAAAATTTATTATATTCAAAGACACTAGAGAGACAGAGTCACTATATGCCATAAGGGGGCCACATGGGATGAGCACTGAGAAAGTGTGCTTAATTCAACAGTTGGAGAGCTGATAAAGAGGGTGAGGAACCATGTGAGAGTGTCTTTGTTAGAGTCAAGGTGGAGGAAACAAGCAAGAAGGGATTTCATTGATGTATTTGAATGTCAGTAGATCACAATCAGGGGATGGTAAGAAGGGGAACTTGTGGCAGCGGCCAGTTTTAAAACACTTGTATACCTGGTCACTTAGGCATGGTGCTCACAGCTTGGGTGTAGAGATGTTTAGGCAGCTGGAAAATATGAAGTTTTAAAATTTACAATGCAATATATATACATCCTTTTGGTTCTGTTTCTCTGGAGAAATCTGACTAACACACAGTATTTACAAAAATAGTTTAGAACAATTACCAAACAAACAAAAATATAATGCACAACA
Source organism: Equus quagga (assembly GCF_021613505.1). Taxonomy (NCBI): domain Eukaryota; kingdom Metazoa; phylum Chordata; class Mammalia; order Perissodactyla; family Equidae; genus Equus; species Equus quagga. The sequence goes on along the minus strand of NC_060276.1, from coordinate 21,840,662 downwards.
AGTAGCAACAAATCGCTGGAGAGAGGAAAGAATCTGATTTACAAAATTAACACATTATAATGTTTATAAGTATAGTTTTCAAGAAAAAGTAATGAGACATTCAAGGAAACAAAAATGTTTGCCTCATTCACAGGAAAAAAATAAAGAGAAATCGTACCTGAGGAAGCTTACCCATTGGAGTTACTAGAAAATAATTTAATCAGTTATTATAAATATGTCCAGAGAGCTATAAGAAACCATGAAAAGGGGCTGGCCTGGTGGTGCAGTGGTTAAGTGCGCACGTTCTGCTTCTCAGCGGCCCAGGGTTTGCCAGTTTGGATCTCAGGTGCAGACATGGCACCGCTTGGCACTCCATTCTGTGGTAGGCGTCCCACATATAAAGTGGAGGAAGATGGGCACGGATGTTAGCTCAGGGCCAGGCTTCCTCAGCAAAAAAGAAAAAGAGGAGGATTGGCAGCAGTTAGCTCAGGGCTAATCTTCCTCAAAAAAGAAAAAAGAAACCATGAAAAATGTGTCTCAGTAAAAATACAATACCAATAAAGAAATAGAAATTTTAAAAGGAACCAAATAGAGATTCTAGGGTTGAAATGTACAATAACTTAAACGAAGAAATTCACTAAAGGGTGTCAACATCATATCTGATCAGGAACAAGGAAGAATCACTGAACTTGAGGAGAGATAAAATGAGATTATCCAGCCTGAGGAGCAGAAAGGGAAAAAAATGAAAAAAAAATAAACAGAGCCTAAAGATATCTGTGGGACACCATCAAGCATACCAACACGCACATAATGAGAGTTGCAGAAAGAGAGAAGAAAGAGAAAGGAGTAGAAGGATTATTTGATGAAATAATGGTTAAAAACTCTCCACATTTCATAAAATTCATGAATCTATACATCCAAGAAGTTCAAAAAATTCAAATAGGATAAATACAAAGAGATCCACACTGAGACACATTATAATGAAACTGTTGAAAGACAAAGGAGAGAATCAGAAGAGACTCATTATGTACAAGAGATCCTCAATGATATTAACAGCAAATTACTCATCTGAAAAGACGGAGGCCAGAAAGCAGTAGGATAACATTTTTAAAGCATTGAAATTGAAAAAAAGGAACTCTGCCAACCAAGAATTCTAGATATGGAAAAACTATCCTTCAAAAATTAAGGAGAAATTATGACATTCCTGGATAAACAAAAACTGAATGACTTTGTTTCTGGCAAATCTGCCCTCAAGAAATCCTAAAGGGAGTCTATCAGGCTGAAATAAAATGAGACCAGACAGTAACTCAAAGCCACATGAAGAAATAAGAATTCTGGCAGAGGCAAATTCACAGGTAAATATAAAAGCCAGTTGTACTGTATTTTTGGTTTGTAACACCACTTTGTTTTCCTATATAATTTAAAATACAAATCTATAAAGGAATTATTATAAATCTATGGTAGTAGTATTACAGTGTATAAAGATGTAATTTGTGGCAATAACAATGTGAAGAGGGAGGAACTCTGTAGGAGAGAGTTTTTGTATACTATTGAGGCTAATTTAGCATTAATACAAACTGGATTATTGTAAAGATGTTAAAGGTAATCCCCAGAGTAACAACTATAATATACCTAAAATACACAGAAAATTAAATGAAAAGAGAGTCAAAACAGTGCACTAGAAATATCAAGTAAGCACAAAAGAAGGCAGTATTGGAGGAATTAGTAAACAAAAAATATGCAAGATAAATAGAAAACAAAGAGAAAAATGGCAGAAGCCATTCCTCATCAGTAATTATTTTAATGTGAATGATTCGAAAACTCCCCTTGAAAGTCAGAGGTTGGTAAATGGATAAAGAAACCAGACTCGAGGATATACTGTCTATAAGAGACTCACTTCACATATAAGGACACAAATAGGTTGAAGTTAAAGGATGGAAAAAGATATTTCATGGAACTAGTAACTAGAAGAGACCTGTGGTGGCTATACTAATATTAGAAAAATAGAAATAGACATTTGGTTAAAAATTGTTACAAGAGACAAAGAAGGACATTATATATTGATAAGAAAAGTGTTCCATCAAGGAGATATAACAATTATAAACTATATAGGGTGATTCACCTCATAATGATATGTTGGTCAACAATGGGCTGCATATATGGCAGTGGTTCTACATATTAATACCCAGTAGCCTAGGTGTGTAGTTGGCTGTGTCATTTAGGTTTGTGTAAGTACACTCTAAGATGTTTGCACAATGATGAAATCACCTAATGAGGCGTTTCTCAGAATGTATCCCCATCACTAAGTGATGCATAATTGTACACTGAACAACAGAACCTCAAAATATATGAAATTAAATTGACAGGATAGAATGGAGAAAGTTCAACAATAATAGTTGTAGAATTGGTGCCTCAATGATAGATAGAAAAGCTAGACAGAAGATCAGTGAGTAAATAGAGAGCTTGACCAACACTATATATCAACTAGACCTGAGACATATAAATGCACTCTCTTTCTCCCCAAAACAGCAGAATAGATATTATTTCTCTCCATTATGTTGTTAAAATGTTAAATTATATATTTTCTTTTAATATTAGACTAACCTTATATTCTGGAATATAGTCTCCTTTTAAAAACATTGAGTTCTTTCTCACACTGCATCTGTCTATCTATCTATCTATCTATCTATCTATCTATCTATCTATCATCTATCATCTTTCTATCATTTATTTACCTGTCTATCATATATCTATCTAATCTATCTATATGTATTTGCCTTTAAAATTAAACTGTGTTTCTTGGGGCCGACCCTGTGGCCAAGTGGTAAAGTTCACGTGCTCCACTGCAGTGGCCCAGGGTTTCACCGGTTCAAATCCTGGGTGCAGACATGGCACTGCTCATCAGGTCATGCTGAGGTGGCATTCCACATGCCACTACTAGAAGGACCCATGACTAAAATATACAACTATGTACTGGGGGTATTGGGGAGAAAAAGCAGGAAAAAAAAGAAGATCATCAATGGTTGTTAGCTGAGGAGCCAATCCTTAAAAAAAAAAGAAAGAAATTTATGAGAACACTATTATCAAACTTACAAAATAACAGGATTGTAAGAGAATAATATGAACATATGTAGACCAACAAATTAGAAAAATGGATGAAATGTACAAATTCCTAGAAACACACAAACTACCACAAGTGACTCAAAAAGAAATAGAAAATCTGAAAGATCTGTAACAACCGAAGATATTGAATTAGTAATTAAAAAAAATTTTTAAATCTCCCCAAAGGAAAAGCAGAGGACCAGTATCTTCAATGATGAACTTGACCAAACAACTGTAGAAGAATTCTTTTCAAACTCTTCCATAAAGTACAAAAAGGGGAATAGGTCCTAATGCAATATATGAGGCCAGCCTTATCTTGTTACCAAAGTCAGACATAGACATCACAGGAAAGAAAACTACAGACAAATACGCCTTATGTATATAAATGCAAGTATCATTAATAAAATACCAGCAAGCCAAATCTAGAAGCATATTTAAAAGGAATATACATCATGACTAATGAGATTATCCTAGGAAGGCAAGGATATGTTAACATACGAAAATCATTGTTATACATCACATTAATATATTCATGGAAAGCAACACATGATCATTACAATTGATGTGGAAAAAGCATTTGATAAAATCTAACAACTTTCATTATAAAACACTCTACAAACTAGGAATACCAGGTAACTTCCTCAACATAATATAGTACATTTATGAGCTACCCATAGCTAACATTATATTCAGTGCTAAAATACTTAAAGCTTTCCCCCTAAGATCAGTAAAAATACAAGGGTACCCACTCTTGCCACTTCTATTTGACATTATACTGCAAGTTCCAGTAGGGGAAATTAAGCATGAAAAAGAAATAAAATACATTTACATTGGAAAGGAAGAAGTAAAACTATCTATATTCACAGACGACATCGTGATCTTACATACAGAAAATCCTGAGGAATCTACATCAAATTTAAAAAAGTATTAAAGCTAATAAAAAATTCAGCAAAGTTACAGGATACAAGATCAACACAGAAAAATCAATTGTATTTTTATACAAAAGCAACACAGAATCCAAAACAGAAATTAAGAAAACAATCTGATTTACCATAACAAAAAAAGGATAAAATACTTAAAAATAAATGTAATAAGGAGCACAATAGAACAATGGAGTCTATACATAAAAGGTGGAAATCTTGAAGCTGAAAAATACAAACTTAAACTTTCACTGGATGACTATACCAATAGTATAGTAACTGCAGAAGAAAAGATTATTGAACTTGACACAAGTCAATAAAAATAATCCAAGCTGAAGCATGAAGCAAAAATAATGAATCAAAATAAATTAACAAATCCTCAGTAAATTATGAGACAATATCAAGCCATCTGATATACATGCAGTCATAGTGGCAAAAGAAAGTGGAATAATGATAATAATAATAATAATTTGTTTATAACCTATGTAAAAGTAAAATGAAATAAAAATTGCACAAAGGAAGTGTTGGAACATTACAAGTTAAATAACACACTCTTATCTAAATGTAGACTGTGATAAGCTCAAGGTTATTATTATAAAGCCTAAAACAATAAATGATGAGATAAAAAATAAGACAATAGAAGAGATTAAAGAAATGCTAAAAACAAAGGGAATAGAAAAGGAGGAAAACCAATAAAGGAAAATACAGTCAGAAATAAAAGAAGACAGTAGGATTAAAACCAAAATTTCAACATATAAATTATGTTGTTAATGTAAATGGTCCATAAAAATATAGTCGTAAATATGTATAGTCTACAAGAAACATAAAGATTTTTAAATTCTTTTTCCTTTTTCTTCCAAAGCCCCCTGGTACATAGTTGTGTATTTTTAGTTGTGGGTCCTTGTAGTTGTGGCATGTGAGATGCTGCCTCAGCATGGCCTGATGAGCAGTGCCATGTCCTCACCCAGGATTTGAACCAGTGAAACCCTGGGCCACTGCAGTGGAGCACGCGAACTTTACCACTTGGCCACAGGTCGGCCCCAAGAAACATACTTTAATTTTAAAGGCAAATACATATAGATAGATTAGACAGATATATGATAGACAGGTAAATAAATGATAGATGATAGATGATAGATGATAGATGATAGATAGATAGATAGATAGATAGATAGATGCAGTGTGAGAAAGAACTCAATGTTTTTAAAAGGAGATTATATTCCAGAATATAAGGTTAGTCTAATATTAAAAGAAAATATATAATTTAACATTTTAACAACATAATGGAGAGAAATAATATGTTTATTCAAATAATGCTCAAAAAAATTTGATAAAATTCCACACTTACTCATAATAAAACAAAAGCAGCCAATCAACCAAAAACTTTCGACTCACAGAAGAGGAACAGAAGAGGTTTTATCAACCCAATAAGGGGCATCTGTGAAAACCCTATGAAAAATTTCAAACTTAATGTTAAAGACTGAATGCTTTCCCCCTAAGATCAGGAACAAGATTATATGTTTGCCGTCACTATTTTCATTTAGCATTTTATTGAAAGTCCTCCGAGTGGAATAAGGCAAGACAAAGAAATAAAAGGCATACTGATAGAAAATGGAAAAGGAAAACTATGTTTACTTAGAGATGACGAGATCATATATATGGACCATCCTAAGGAATCTACAATATTCTACAAAAGCTAGTAAGTAAATTTAGCAGGACACAAGATATAAGGCCAATATCAATTTTACATATGTATACTAGGAACAAAATTGAAAACTTAAAAGATGTCATATACAATTGCATTGAAATTACAATAAAATACCTAGGAATATATTTTTAAAATATGTCAAGACTTACACAACAGGGGCCAGCCCCATGGCTGAGTGATTGAGTTCGGCGTTCCTCTTTAGTGGCCCAGGGTTCACTGATTCAGATCCTCTTGTCAGGCCACACTGTGTTGGCATCCCACATAGAAGAACTGGAATGACTTTCAACTAGGATATACAACTACATGCTGGTGCTTTTGGGAGAAAAAGAAAAAAAAAGAGGAAGATTGGCAACAGATGTTAGATCAGGGCCAATATTATTTTTTAAAAAGACACAACAAAACATTGATGTGAGAAATTTTTTAAATAAACTTAAAAAATGGAAATTGAAATCATCATCAACTAGAAGACTCAATACATGTAAAATATAATTGTCCCCAAATTGACCCATTGAGTCAATGCAATCTTGATGAAAATTTCTGCAGACTGTTTCTGTAAATATTTACAAAGTGATTCTAAAAGTTATAAGAAAATGTAAAAAATGCTGCTAAGACCGATGTCAAAGAGCATACTGCCTATGTTTTCTTCTAGAAGTTTAAGTTTCAGATCTTTACATTCAAGTTTTTAATTCATATTAAGTTGATTTTTGTGTATGGTGTAAGATAATGGTCTACTTTCCTTTTTTTGCATGTGGATGTCCAGTTTTCCTAACACTATTTATTGAAGAGACTTTCCTTTCTCCATTGTATTTTCTTGGCTCCTGGTCAAAAAATTAGTTGTTCGTATATGTGTGGGTTCATGTCTGGGCTCTTGATTCTGTTCCATTGACTTGTGTGTCTGTTTTTGTACCAGCACCACGCTGTTTGGTTTACTATAGCTTTGTAGCATATTTTGAAATCAGGGAGTGTGATACCTCCAGCTTTGTTCTTTTTTCTCAGAATTCCTTTGGCTATCTGGGGTCTTTTGTTTTTCCATATAAATTTTAGGATTCTTTGTTCTATTTCTGTGAAAAGTGTTGGAACTTTGATAGGGATTGCATGGAATCTGTAGATTGCTTTAGGAAGTATGGATATTTTAACTATGTTAATTCTTCCAATCCAAGAGCACAGAATATCTTTCCATTTATTTGTGTCTTCTTCAATTTCTTTCAACAATATTTTATAGTTTTCAGTGTACAGATCTTTCAACTCTTTGGTTAAGTTTATTCCTAGGTATTTTATTCTTTTTGTTGCAATTGTAAATGGAATTGTCTTCTTAATTTCTCTTTCTACTACTTCGTTGTTAGTGTATAGAAACGCAACTGATTTTTGTATGTTGATTTTGTATCCCGCAACTTGACTGTATTCATTTATTATTTCTAAAAGTTTTTTAGTGGATTCTTTAGAGGTCTCTATGTATAAAATCATGTCATCTGCAAATAGCTACAGTTTCACTTCTTCCTTTCCAATTTGGATCCCTTTTATTTCTTTTACTTGCCTGATTGCTCTGGCTAAGACATCCAATGCCATATTAACTAAGAGTGGTGAAAGTGTACCCTTCACTGGTTCCTGTTCTTAGACGGATAGCTTTCAGTTTTTCTCCATTGAGAATGATATTTGCTGTGGGTTTTTCATATATGGGCTTTATTTTGCCGAGGTATTTTCCTTCTATACCCATTTTATTTAGAGTTTTTATCATAAATGGATGCTGTATCTTGTCAAATGCTTTCACTCCATCTGTTGTGATGATCATTTGATAGGCAGTATGCTCTTCAGCATCAGTCTTAGCAGCATTTTTTTTCAAATACCATGCCTAATTAGGGAAGGAAAAACATAAAACAAACAAATGGGACAATATCAAACTAAAAAGCTTCTGCACAGCAAAAGAAACCATCACCAAAATGAAAAGACAAGCTAAAAATTGGGAGAAGATATTTGCAAACCATCTATCAGATGAGAGGTTAATATCCAAAATATACAAAGAACTTATACATCTCAACAACAAAACACTATCAACCAAATTAAAAAACGGGCAAAATATCTTAGAGATTTCTCCAAAGAAGATATACAGATGGCCATTAGGCACATGAAAAGATGTTCAACATAATTAACTATCATGGAAATGCAAATCAAAACTATGATGAGATATCACCTCACTCCCATCGGAATGGCTATAATTAACAAGATAGGAAATAATAAGTGTTGGAGAGGATGTGGATAGAAGGAAAGCCCTGTACACTGCTGGTGGGAGTTCAGACTGGTGCTGCTACTCTGGAAAACAGTATGGAGTTTCCTTAGAAAATTAAGAATATATCTACCATATGATCCAGCTGTCCCACTGCTGAGTATTTATCCAAAGAACATGAAAACGCGAATGCATAAAGATACATGCACACCTATGTTTATCGCAGCATTATTCACAACAGCCAAGACTTGGAAGCAACATAAGTTCTCATCAAAGAATGAATGGACAAAGAAGATGTGGCATATATACACAATGGAATACTACTCAGCTGTAAGAAATTATGAAATCTGGCCATATGTGACAACATGGATGGTCCTTGAGGGTATTAGGCTAAGTGAAATAAGTTAGAGGGGGAAAGTCAATACTGTATGATCTCACTCATAAATAGAATGTAAAACCAACATCAAACAAACACATAGCAACAGAGATTGGATTAGTGGTTACCAGAGGGGAAGCGGGGAGGGAAGATGGCAAAAGGAGTGATTAGGCACATGCCTGTGGGGATGGATTGTAATTAGTCTTTGGGTGGTGAACATGATGTAATCTACACAGAATTCAAAGCATATTAAGATGTACACCTGAAATTTATATAATGTTATAAATCAATGTTACTGTAATAAAAAAATAAAGAAAATGTAAAGACCTTAGGACAGAAAAATATCATGGAAATAAACATTAGTACATGAACCACGTAATTTCAAAATTCACTCTAAAGTTACAGCAATCAAGAAAGTGTGTAATTGGAGTAGGGATAGGCATATGTATAAAAGGGACAGAATTGAGAGTACAGAAGTAGACCCATACATATATGGTTAATTGCTTTTTAACAACAATGCCAAAGTAATTCAATGAGGAAAGCACAGTATTTTCAACAAAATGTCAGATAGCAACTAAATATCTATAAAAGAGAAAAAAATAAATCTTTTATTCCTATGTCACATCCCACAAAAATATTGATAAATATGAATCTAGAATTAAAAGCAAAATATAAAACTAAAGTATTTATTAAAGAAAACAGGAGAAAAATATTTCCATCCTTGGTGCAACAACATTTCTTAGAAAGAAAACAATGAGCATAAAAGAAAAATAAAGCTAAATTAGGCTTCACCAAAATTAAAAATTCCTGCTCTCCAAAAGCCACCACTAAGTAGTTGCAAAAACGATCAGAAACTAGGAGAAAATATTTACAAAACTTATATCTGACAAATAATTTGTATAAACAATATATAAAGAGTCCCTACAACTTAATAATACAATACAATATTTTTTAATGTCAAAATATTTGAAAAGACACTTGGCAAAAGAAGATATACATTCAATATTCATGTGAATATTCATGTCCAATATTCATGTGAATAATTCTCAACTTGTTTACGCATTAGACAATGAAAATTACCATGAACCAAATACTCACTGGAATGATTAAATTAATAACCCTGACAATACTGTATTGTCCAGGATGTGGAACAGTAGAATTCTCATTCATTGCAAAAATACAACTTACCAAAGTTGACTAAATATGAAGCAGGAAATCTAAGTAGCTTTATATCTGTTAAACAAATTAATTTTGTTATCAATAACCTTCCCCAAAAGAAAACACAAAGACAGGGACCAGCCCCATGGCTGAGTGGCTAGGTTTGTGTGCTCTGCTCCAGCAGCCCAGCGTTCACTGGTTTGGGTCTTGGGCATGGACCTACGCACTGCTCATCAAGCCATGCTGTGGTGGCATCCCACATAGAAGAACTAGAATGACTTACAACTGGGATATACAACTAAGTACTGGGGTTAAGGGAGAAAAAAGAAAAGAAAGAAAAAAGAGAGAAAGATTGGCAACAGATGTTAGCTCAGGGCCAGTCTTCCTCACCAAAAAAAAAAAAAAAAGCATACCCTAAAAAGCAAGAAAGAAAACTCCAGGCCAAGATTATTTTACTCTAAACATCATGCATATAATAAAAATTGATATAAACCACTCTGCAAAATGTAAAATGGTACAACAACTTCAGAAAAAACTTTTGGCAAATTCTTTAAAACTTTAATATGTTACTGCATAAATTTATAATTTAATGTAATGTCCAAATTTCTTTTTTTTAATATGACAATCCCATCTTCTGTCAAAGTTTAGTCGGAGGTTTTGGAAGAGGGTACTCTTTTTAAAATCAATCAGTGATTAGTTTTGAATATTCTGGAATGGGTATTCAAGCTCTTAAAAAGAATGTCAGTATATATGGAAATTTGCACATATATAAGATATAATTTTATGTATCCCTTCCCTATGGGGTCTATAATAAAATACATTAATGCAGCCATATTTATAAGACTTGACAAAAAGAATACATTAAAATATGTTTTTTAGATTTTTGTTTAAAAAGAGGTCACTACCAATTATTAAGAACACTGAATCACTGCTGGTATCCTTTCTTAAAAGCTTATAAAATATTTTATGTCTCATTAATGCAAGCAAATTCTTTCTAAAAGAAATGCGTTAATGTAAAACTACTAATTGAATAAAATTTTCATCTCAAATCAGTAGCACAAAAATGCCTCTTGGATTTAATCCAAAAATAAAAAGTAAAGAGCTTTACCTCTCATTTTCTAATAAAGCAAAAAGATTTAACAATGTTGACATTCATTGAAATAGAATCCCAGCACTGAGTCAAAAACACCGAGTTTAGCATCTTAGATATTCAAATTGTCACTTATATGGTTAAAATAAAGAAGGGCATACATTCTCTAGCTGAAAGACATTGATTATAAGGCTCATCACTTATATGAGATAAATGATTTCTTGTTGTTCAAAGGCAAAATGAGAACAGTGAAAGATGTTAGAGCCTCGAAAAAGTGCTAAGTGACTGAGGCTAGCTCAAAGCTTTTTAGACTATTAAGATAGACATGACTCTATATCCAAAACAAGTAACCCCACTAGTAGTGTGTGTTTATATACTAGAATGAAATATTCTCTAATTGTTTATCTGTAATAGATAAATTTCAGATTTAAGGGAAAAAATAATTACTTAGTTTGATTTGTTTTTCCTTTTCCTCTGAAAAGACACTGATTTAACAGACAGCTGGATGGATAGCTGCATAGGTATCTATAAATTTATATAACTCGATATTGATATCCATCTACTTATATATCTATCATACACATATGATATCATATACCTATGTGTATGCAATAGATAAAAATAAATACATACATATAGATATGCATATAGATAGATACAGATATACATATAGACATATAGGTGTATTACTGTTTTATTATCTATTTCCTATAAACAATAAGATTATTTAGTAAAGGAAATAGAATAAAAACAAACCAATGAACACTTTATGTTGTGTGGGGGGGAGGGGTGTTGGGAAATAAAGCAGAAAAAAAAAGAGTGTCTGGAGCTGAGTTACAGGGTCATTTCAGGATCTGCTGTTGGATCAACACTGGTCAGCCTACCTCTAGGGCTTGGACAGATGTGACTCTTGTTGGTTTCCTAGGAGGGCAGCAATGCTCTTGGCCAGTAGTTGGATCCCAAACTCCCACAAAGATACTTAAATCTGTAGATTACTATCAAATTATTGTTGCTAATGGGGGATAGGATTGGAGGACCTCCTTTTCTGCCATCTTGCTGACATCTCCTCCCCTGTAGTAAGATTTTTAACCAGGAAATGTGAGTCCTTCACTTTTTTTTTCTTTTTCAAGACTGATTATTCTAGGTCCCGTGTATTTCCGTATGAATTTTATGATCAGCCATCGTTTTGGCAAAAAACTCAGTGGGAATTTTTATAATGACTACTTGACTCTGGATATAGCTTTTGCTAGTATTTCCATCTTAACAATATTAAGTCTTCCAAGCCATTAACATAGGATGCCTTTTCATTATTTATGTCTTCTATTATTTCTTTCAACAATTTGTAGCTTTCAGTATACACTCCTTGCAATTCCTTATTTAAGAGAGGTTTAAGTACTTAGTAAGTAATTATTCCTAAGTATTTTATTCTTTTTGATGCCATTTTATTTATTATTCTTTATATATATATATATATATATATATACATATATATATATATATATATATTTGGCAAGAAAGACTGGCCCTGAGCTAACATCTGTTGACAATCTTCTTTTTTGCTTGATGAAAATTATCGTGAGCTAACATCTTTGGTAATCTTCCTCTATTTTTAGTATGTGGGGTGCCACCAAAACATGGCTTGATGAGCGGTGTGTAGGTCTGTGCCCGGTATCCGGACCTGCAAACCCCAGGCCACTGAAGTGGACCATGCAAACTTAACCACTATGCCTCCAGGCTAACCCCTTGATGCCATTTTAAATGATACTGTTTTCTTAATTTCATTTCTGGGTAGTTCATTGCTAGTCTATAGAAATATAACTGATTTTGTATATTTGTCTGCTATTCTGCAAGTTTAGTGAAATAACTTATTAGTCATGATAGTATTTTGGAAGACTTTAGTTTTTCTGTTGAGAACACCATGTCATCTCTGAATAGAAATAGTTTCACTTCTTACATTCCAATATGAATGCCTTTTCTTTCTTCTTATTACCTAATTACCCTGGCTAGAACCTCCAGTACAATGTTGAACAGAAATGGGAACAGGTGACATTTTTGTCTTATTTCTAATTTTAGGAGGAAAGCTTTCAGCCTTTTACCATTGAGTATGACGTTAGCTGTGAGTTTTTCATGGATCCCACTTACCAAGTTGAGGAAATTCCTTTTTGTTACTAGTGTATTTATTGTTTTTATTATGAAATGATATTGAATTTTAAAAAATCTCTTCCTGCATTTATTGTGATGATTACGTGGTTTTTTTTCTTTATTATACTGATATGATAGAGTGTATTATTTGATTTTCAGATGTTTAACCAACTTTTCATTACTGGGTTAAAAATCATTTGTAAATGCTATATAATCCTTTTAACATGTTGCTGAGTTCAATTTGCTAGTATTTTTTGAGGGTTTTTGCATCTATAAACAAGGAATATTGATCTGTAATTTTAATTTCTTGTGATATCTTATTCTAATTTTGGCATCAGAGTAGTACTAGCCTCATGAAATGAGTTGAAAAATATTCCCGCCTCTTCTTTTTTTGGAAAACTTTCTAAGGACTTGTTATTAATTCTTCTTTAGACATTTGGTAGAATTTACCAAATAAATGACACTATCCGTGACTGTGACACCATCTGAGACTGTACTTTTTTTGTTGGAATTGTTTTTCACTAATTTAATCTCTATGTTTGCCATAGGTCTATTCAGACATTTTTAATTTATTTTTGAATAAGTTTTAGTAGTTTGTGTCTTTCTAGGAATTTATGCTTTTCAATTAAATTACCTAGTAAGTTAGCATACAGTTGTTTATAATATTTCTGTATGATCCTTAGTGTTTCTGTAAAGTCAGTTGTAATGTCCCCAATTTCATGCCTGATTTCAGTAATTAGAGTATTCTCTCCTTTTTACTTAGTCAGTTTCACTAAAACTGTATCAATATTTTTTATCTTTTCAAAGAAAAAACTTTTGGTTTTGTTGATTTTTCTCTACTTGGAGAGTTTAATACATTACATTTAATGAAACTATTGACAAGATAGGCCTTACCTCTGCATTTTACTATTTGTTTTCAGTGTGTCCCCCACTTCCTCTATTGTTCCCTAATTTTATGCTAAATAGATATTTTCTGGTGTATCGTTTAAATATTTAAATCCCCTCAACATTCCTTTAATCGTGTAGTTTTTATTTATTTTCTTAGTAGTTGCTTAGGAGATTGTAATTATCATCTCAGTTCACATCAAGTTTGTTTTGATTTATACTACTTAATTTCAACAGTATGCAAAACGTTTGCTTTTATATAGCTTTGTCAACCTTTCCTTATGCTTTTAACACCTCAAATTGCATCTTTATATGTTGTGTGCCCATCAACATAGATTTATAAATATTGTTTCACATGTTCTCTTTTTAAATCAGATAGGGAAAAGTTACAAACAAAATTTGCGTTTATACTTTCTTGTATATTTACCTTCGCTTTTATAGTTTACTGTTTTTTTAAAAATTTTTTTGAGGATTTGAATTACCATCTTCTCATTTCAGCTTGAAGGGCTCTCTATGTCATTTCTCATAGATCAGATCATCTAGCAACAGACTCTCAAATTCTTTTTATCCAGAGTCTTAATTACTCCTTCATTTTTGAAAAATAGTTTTTTCATATATATAATTCTTACTGACATTTTTTTCTTTCAGTACTTTGAATAGATCACCTGCCATCTTCTGTTCTCAATGATTTCTGATGAGAAATCAGCTATTTATTTTATTGATGACCCCTTGTGGAAGATGAGTAGTTTCTCTCTTGCTGCTTCCAAGATCCTGTTTTGTTTTTGATGTTTGACAGATTGTAATGTGTCTAAGTGTAGATCTTATCTTACTTGGACTTTGTTAAGCTTCTTGGATGCCTAAATAGGGGTTTTCTTCAAATCTGGGTTTTCTCAGCTATTATTTCTTCAGCTGTTATTTCTGCCCCTTTATCTATGTCCATTCCTTCTGGGACTCCCATTAAGCATATGTTGATACACTTAATTATGTCCAATAGTACTCTTAGGCTCTGTTTGTTTTTCTTCATTCTTGTATTTTCTTTTTTCAGATTGGATAACCTGCATTGACTGTATTCAAATTTACTGATAATTTCTTCTACATTGTCAAATCTGCTGTTTATCCAGTCTAGTGAACTTTCAAGTTCAGTTGTATTTTTCAACTCCAGAACTTGTATCCCTTTAATGATTTTCTCAATTTTGTGACACATGGGTCACATATTCTTCTTTATTTCTTTAGACATGATTTCCTTTAGCTCTTTGAACACATGTATAATAGATTGTGTCTGTAATATATCCAACATCTAGACTTCTTCATGGATAGTTTATATTGATTGCTTTTTTTTTTCTTGAGTATGACCTGTACCCTTGTTTTTTTGCAATCTTTGTAAATTTTTGTTGAAAACAAGGCATTTTGAATATTATAATGCAATATCTCTGGAAATTGGATTCTCTTTTCTCTCCAGGGTTTGCTTTTGTTGTTATTTGTTGCTGTACTTGTTTTTCGTTTGTTTAGTAATTTTCTGAACTAATTCTGTAAAATCTACATTCTTGTTTGGTCACTGAAGTTTTGATTTGTTAGCTTTAAAACAGTCAGCTAATTATGGGACAGAGATGTCTTTAAACTCTTAGAAGCAAATTCTCTCTCAGATTTTGTGGAGGAGCTCTTTCTGCAAGTTGGATCACTTCTTCAACACTTAGTTGGGAAGTTTAAACTCTGCCTTGGTGTTCAATTCCTGCTTGTCTAGAGCCTTAAGGTCAACCAGAGGTGACAGCTTAGACTCTTCTCAGGTCTTTCCTGAGCATGTGCACAGCCCTGGCCATGCACATTGTCTTCTAAATATTAAGGAATATTTTAGAGCTTTTTAAAGACGTTATGTACATCTGATTCCTCAACATTTCTTCCCAAGCTTTTTGGTTAGTCTCTTGATTTTCTCAACAGTTATCCATCTCAGGCATCAGTGACTAAAATATTTGCCTGCAAATGTTTCAATAAACATCCCCTGCATAGTGGCTTGAACACTGCATGAGTTCTGCCCTGGGAAAAATAATACAAATCTTTTCAGGTGGTATTCTAATGAGCCACTGAACAGATCAAATAATAATAATTTTTTGAGATTGAGGTCCATTTTGCTCCTTCCAGTACTAGGAATGTGTGTGTTATTTTCAATGCTACTTCTGAGCTGGGGAGTGTAGAATCAGACTACAGTAAGTCAAAATTCTCTAAATCTCACTTTTCTTACTGAGATGCAGCCATTTTTCTTAAAAATGGGTTGCTGCAAGGTTTTGGTTAACTTCTGAAAAAGTTAATTCTGACTCTTTGCTTTGTTTTTTACATAACTTTTAAGGATGTGCAGAATTTCAGAGTTTTTTACTCTGCCATTTCCATATAACATTCTTAAAAATACAACGTTAAAGAAATGAAGAACTGACCAGCACATGTTCAGGTAGGATAGAGGGAAAGATGCGTGTGTTTGGTTATTAAAGGACAGCATAAGGAACTCTTGTGGTCATGAAATTGTTCTGTATTGATTGTGCTCGTGTATATGTAAACAAAAATGCATAAGTTTAAACACGAATGCACACAAATAAGAAAAAAGTAAACTGAGAAAATCTGAACAAGATAGGTGAATTGTAGTCATATCGATATACTGGTTGTGATATTGTACTATAGTTTAGCAAGATGTTATCATTGAAAGGAACTGATAAAGCACACATGATGTCTTTATGTTTTATTTTCACAACCGTGTGTGAATATACAATTATCTAAAAGTTTAAAAAGTTTAGATAAACTAGTAAGGGAATTGAGTTACAGGAACGAGAACCAAAAGATAGTTCTCTGAGGAAATTAGATTCCATCTGTTTTGTGAATGGTTAAATAAGTACACTACTTAGATCTATGCCACCCTATACAGACTATTGAATAGAAGCAAAACACATCCAGTGCATGGTCTTTTTAAGTGCCATGAATGGGAAATTGAAATTCCATCAATAATGAACTCTTTCTTGGTGTGTGTTTATTCATTCACTTCATATGAAACTTTTAATATAAAAATTATGTAGAAAGAAAAGCAAAACATATAAACAAGAAATAAAGAAAAATTAGCTGTCACCAAAATTTTGTGATGCAAATATAGAGTCCTAGGTTGGTCAAAGTGAAGAACAAGTACTGAAATAATTTAATTGTTTACATTAGTAAGGTATTTTAAGCTTTTGAAAATATTACTCATTTATTGTTGGCTATTGCCAATTCCGACTTGGTCTTTAGTAATAGGATTTATTTTTATGTCTCAAGTAAAGAATCTCACATACCCTGTTGACAAACAATGTTCTTAGTCCTGTGGCTTCTGCTTATAGCTTTTTTATTGTTTTACTGGGTAATTTCCTCTAGTCATTACAATTGTTCTTGCAAATTTCTTTGGAAAGTATGCTTATTAGTTTCAAAATCTCTTATCCCTTGCTGTGTGAAAATGACTCTTGCTGTGGTTAACTGAGGAGCAAAAAGCCACTCACGGCAGGTCTGGTGGCATTCAGTACCCTTTCATGTAGAGTGAATGAGACTGGTGGGCTTTCTACTGAACATTATTTCTGGGACTCCTCAGAAAGAAGGCAGACTATGTGAACTCTACACAGATAGGTTCTTATGCTTTTTCAGACAAGCAGGAAAGAAAATTATTTTTCCTTTGGTTGACAGAGTTGAATAGCTCCAGATTATTAACATTAGTCACTTTTACAGCTGTCCCAGTTTCCTCTGTGTGTACTCAAGCACAGATATTTCTTTCTTGTGCTTATCCTGTTATGCCTATGCTGAACCAAAGCAACCATAAAATTGATATGAAGACTCCTTGCAAGAGGAGGGCAAGACAAAAACTGGATAGTAGATTTGAGAATGATAAGATCTTATGAGATAGGAATTCTCTCTCTCTCTCTCCTTCTAGTGCACACACTTGCTCTGTGTGTATGTATGTGTCTGCCAGTGTAGTGCTGTATGTGATTAGCTGTTTAATAGTTGTCTTTCAAAAATAAGAAGTAAATAGTGAAATATTGAAAAGTGGAAAAACTCATTCACTGAGCAAGTTTTAGAGGATGACTATAGTCATATGTATCTTCCTATTCCAAATTGTATACACTATGTTATTATATATTCTGTCATAATAGATCCAATTGACAGTTGAGGAAAGCGATACAGTCTCAGGCACATTTTAGAAACATAATCAAATGAAATATTCAAAAAATAAATTTTTGTAAAATAAAAGATAATACAATGTATCAATGAAGTATTATTTTAGATATATTAACTTTCACGTTTATCTAATAAATTCTTAACTAGTTTTCCAAAGTTGCCAAATTAGCTGGCTGTTAGGCTGTTTCTAAAAACACAAAATTGCTTTTTCTAAGTGAACAAAACTCAGAAAATTCCATCAAAATTAAATGCATGGAACACATTACTCAAGCAGTTACAGGTTAAAAATTAATAGGTTTAAGAAGAGCTAGATACATTAGTCAATAATATTTCTGATGGTTAGGAAACAAACAAAAATATCTAGTGTTTATTTTTTATCTTTAAATATAATGCGATAACTGGCAACCATTCTGTTCTAAAAGTAGTTATTTATTGTCCACATAAAGGGATAAAAATTAGGAGTAGAGAGGTTTACGTTGTTGAATAAATCTTTTGTGGTAAATTAAACTATTACTCACTAGAAGTTCTTCCATCCTTGTCTTTACCATGTTTCTCTTCCATATTAAGTTTAATCATGACCATGTGACATTTGCTGCATGTGAACAGAAACTTTAAATGCAATTGTGTGGCCTGTGCCCTGTTGCTCTCAATCATTAAAAGACATGGCCCTCAATCATTAAAATACTATGTCCCAGATAATGGATACATCACTTCAGTTTAGATTTCTGAACATGGAGATACGTTTACCCAACCTAGCTGAGCCCAGCATATACTGGCCCAGTAGAGTCTAGTGAGGCCAATATGTGCCAGCAAAACTTGAGAGTTCAACAGAGTTACAGGGAACCATAAACTCTAAAGTAACATAAGCAAGAAATAAATATTTGTTTTAAGCCTCTGAGAATATGTGGCTGTTTGTTAAACCACATAACCTAGTGAAATTATACCAATATGATCCTGTAACCCTACTTTGACAATTTTTTTAGTAGCAACACCTGGACTTGAGCTTGTAGGGTCAATTCAGTCAGATTGACTCACTGTTAGGTAGAATCAATTGCTACATTATTGATCATCAAAATGGAACAAAATCCATAATTGTTGTCCTCATAAACAGTTTTGCAGACAACACTTAAAATAATTACTAAAGTATTAATAAGAGCAAAATAATTATGGGCAGTAGTGACAGTAACTTGAGCCTCACTTGTAATCAATAAACTTGATTATAAATAAAATTTTATAGAAGTAAGAAGAAAAACAAAATTCAGGAGCTTTCATTTATTCTTAACTGTGTATTGTAGATTAGGACACATGTCATCAATACACAAGACATGGTATACTCCTCTTAAAGAGTTAGAGACCAAGTTAACTTCATTTCTGAAGACGGATTTGATACTTATAGTCTGAGAGAGATGATGATCATAGCTAGAATTTTAGATACAATTTCTCAAGATTGAGCTCTCAAATGTTCACAATTCATGAAATTGTTAATCATTACAATGAGGAACCCAGTTTGTCTGAAAAAAGGCATTATTATTTTTAAAATGTATGACAATTATTACAGTTTCTGTCTCTTTTCTTATGTCTTTAGTATATGCCATGCAGAATGTCCAGAAACCATTATAAATAAACAGCATTAAGAATCACAAACATTGGGGGAAACAAACAAACAAACAAGGAAATTACAATGATAATGAAAAAGTCAGTGTTTGAAGAGATTGCTAAAGAGTAGCTCAATGGAAACTTGGAACTGGCTGTGCCCAGAATCACAATGTCAATCTCTATCAATGTGTAGCATTCAGGACTTGTAAAGTTAAAGACAAATGTACTCTCAGCAAGAAGTAGAAGGCCTATTGGGTTACCTGAAACCCACGAGTGCCATGTAACAATAACTTTTATTTTTGTATTCACTCTTTAAATCTATGCCATACTGCTTCCTTTTGTTGGCTTTGTATTTATTTTTTTTTTAGAAACTGAACCCAACAACGATTGCATCCAATACCGACTGTTACAGATAATTCTGTTTAAATGCACAGCCGTAGACTGAGAGGTTTGCAGCTCTTATTATTGATGCTAGCCTACATACTGATGAACTTCCATTTCAAAAGCATATTTAGAGTGTTATTTACATTGAAGGAAACTGTCATATCTTTAAGACAAATCAGTGGAAAAATCCAAACCAAATCACAAAATCACACAAACACTAAATCACAAATTTACCTTATATTTCAGGTAATCATTGGTGACTCATGCATCCATTCATTTACAAAAAAATTAAGGAGAAGTTACTGGGTGCTAGTCATTGTTTTAGGTGAAAGGGATGCAGTGGTCAGGAAGACATACAAGTTCATGTTTTCATGGAATCGCCTTCATTTTCTAGTTGGAAAGAAAGATACAAAAAGTAAACTAATTAACTGGTTTATATTTGATGATCGTAAGATATATTAAACAAAGCATAGTGACTTAGGAAGTGGGGATGCTACATGAATACCAAAAAAAAATTTTGACATCTGGTTTCCAGTCCATCATGAAGGGAGATTGGCAGTCACCACTACCTCTTAACAATAAGTAAAAAGCTGAAAAACAATTCTTTTTAGATCTTGCAGAGAGTTGAGATCTCAGGGCAAATCACTGCCCCCAATATAGGAGAAAGAGACAGTCAGATCACAACTTTTCTAAGCAGAGACCCATAAACAGAAACCTGAACAAGAACCAGTACCAGAGTAGGGAAACTTAGACTGTAGTTGGAAAGTTGCTTGAGGCTTAGTATGAACAAGTCTGAGAGTTAAAAACCCTAGGAGGTACCAGTCTTAGGAGTGCATGCTCACGGTTTTGTGAGTTTTACCTCCAGGAACTCTACCAGGTTCTCACAGCTAAGATCAGAGAAAAACTTCTTCATGATTCTGGCAGGGAGAGGGATAAAGTAACCATTTAAAAATATACCAGAGCATTGTGTTCTTTTTAACAAGGCCTGCCCTCAAGAGAAACTATTTTAATAGAGCCTAACTTATTGGAGTTTTACCAAAGTGTAACTAACCTCGGGGAAAGGAAATATCCAATTCTAGCTCTTCTAGCTTTCCAATGGGGAAAGAAAAACATTGAACACCAGCCTTCTCTAGCCATTTGTTTGTCCAACCTAAACGCATGGGATGATGAAAGCACTTGTGAAGTTCACAGTGCCGGGACACATGCTCACTAAAAGACTGAGAATTATGGAACTATAGAATGATTTTTCTCTCTGTACACCTCACCAGCATATTACTAAATTACAATTTACTGCAGCTCCTTTTATCCAGTACATTATGTCCAGCTTTCAATAAAAATATTGCATACTAAAAGGCAAAAAACACAGCTTCAGAAGACACAGTAAGCATCAGAATCAGAGTAAAATATGGCAGGAATTTTGGAATCTGTCAGGCAAGCAATTTAAAATAACTATGATTGATATGTTAAGGTCTCCAATGGAAAAATTAGACAATACACAAAAATAGTTGGGTAATATAAACAGAGAGATGGAGATTCTAAGAAAGAGTCAAAACGAAATGCTAACACTATAACACAAATGAAGAATGCCTTTCATAAATTCCTATGTAGACTGGGAACAGCTGAGTAAAGAATCTCTGAGCTGGAGGATATGTCAATGAAATCTTCTTAACTTAAAAGCAAAGAGGAAATTGGGAGAAAAAAATGGAACAAAATATCCAAGAAGTGGGGCAACTATGAAAGGTGAAACATATAGGTAATAGGAATACCAGAAGGAGAAGAGAGAAAGGAACAGAAGAAATATTTGAGTTAAGAGTGCTGACAATTTCCCCAAATTAATGTCAGAAACCAAATCACAGATCTAGGAAGCTCATAGAACACCAAGTAAGATGGCTACAAATAAAAACTATATCTAGTCAGATCACGTTCAAAACTTCATAAGATCAAAGATAAAGAAAAACTTCTTGAAAGAAGCTGGGAGAAAGGAAACCCTTACTTATAGAGGAGCAAAGATAAGAATTACATCCCATTTCTCCTCAAGAGCCATGCAAGCGAAAAAAGAGTAGAATGAATATGTAAGGTGCTCAGAAGAAAAAAAAAGTGTCATAATTCTTAATCCTTCAAAATTATTTTCAAAAGATGAAGGAGTAAGAAAGATTTTCTCAGACAAATAAATATTCAGGGAATTTGTTGCAGTAGAATTGTCTCACAAGAAATGTTAAAAGAATTTCCTCAGAAAGAAGGAAAATGTCATGGGTCATAAACTTGAAGAGCACCCGAGGAAGAACAAGTGGACGTAAAATAAAATCTTCCAGTTTTATTATTCTTAATTAATCAGTAGATAACAATTTGTCAGAATAATGATAGCAGCAATGTACTTAATGATTAAAACTTATGTATAATTGAAATAAGTGACAGCAGTGGAACAAGGGATGGGAGGGAGTAATTTGGAATACTTTGTTATTATAAAGGTATTTGCATTACCTATGAAGCAGTATAGTATATTTGAATGTAGAAATGAAATATTTGTAAATGTACACTGCACAATCGGGCAATCAGTAAAATTTTTTAAATAAATATAATAGATATACTGATAAAAGAGAAAATAGAATGATATAAACTGTGTAATTAAAACCACAAAAGGCATAAAAAGAGTGGAAGACAAAAATAGGAACAAAGAAAAAGGACAACAAATGAAAACAGTAACATATATGGTAGACATTAATCCAACCATACGAATAATCACTTAAAGATCAATGGTATATTACATCACATAAATATAACACTAAATACACCACTTAAAATCCAGAGACTATTAAAGTGGATCAAAAAACACAGCCTAACACTGTATTGTGTTTAATAAACACACTTTAAATATAGACACATACATTAAAAGTAAAAGAATGGAGAAAGATATACTAAGATACATTAATCAAAAGAAAGCTACAGTAGATACATTAATTTCAGACAGAGCAGACTTCAGAGCAATAAAACTTATCAGAAATAAAGAGGGACATTACATAATAATATAGGGGTTAATTCCTCAAGAATACATAATGGATCCTTGATGCATATACACCTAACAATAGAGTATCAAAATACGAGGCAAAAACTGCTAGAATTGCAAAGAGCAATAGATAAAATCACTATTATAATTGAAAACTTCAACATTCCTCTATCAGTTATGAACAGATCCAGAATGAAGAAAATTACCAAGGACATAGTTGAACCTAACAGCACTATCAATTGAGTAGACAAAATTGACACATATAGACTACTTCATCAATAACAGTAGAGTACACATTTTTCTCAAGCTTATAGAGAACATTCACCATAATAGACCACATAGTGGGTCATAAAACACAATTTACCAAATTTAAAAGAATAGAAATCATACAATGCATGCCCTCAGACAAAAATAGAATTAAACTAGACATGAAAAACAGAAAGATAGCTGGAAAAATCTTAAAGTACTTGGAGATTAAACAACACTTCTAAAACACATGAGTCAAAGTATTAAAAGAAATTAAAAAATATTTGACCTAATAAAAATGAAAGCACCACTTATCAAGAAGTGAAAGCAGTGCTTAAAGGGAAATTTATAGAATTTATTGCACATATTACAAAACAAGAAAGAGCTAAAATCAGTAATCTAACTTTCCACTTTAGGAAACTAGCACAAGAAGAACAAAGCAAATCTAAAGTAAGCAGAAAAAAAGATTTAAAGCAGAAATCAGTGAAATCGAAAGCAAGAAATCAATAGAGAAAATCAATGAAACCAAGAGTTGAGTCTCTGAAAAAACCAATAAAATTCATAAAACTGTAGCCAGACTAACTAAGAAGGCATAGAGAATACTCAAATTACTAAAATCAGAAGTAAAAGGGGGAACATCACTAAAAATTGTGTGGACATTTAAAAGACAAGAGAGGAATACTCTCAACAATGCTATGACCACAAATATGATAACCTAGATGAAATGGATCAATTCCTTTAAAGATAGAATCTGCCAGACTCCACACAAGGACTGCACTATAGGAATAGACCTGCATCTATTTAAATAATGAATCAATAAGTAATAACCCTCCAAAACAGAAAGTACCAGGGTTGGATGGGTTCACTGGTGAATCCTACCCAACACTTAATGTAGAAATTTTACCAATTCTCTACTGTCTCTTCCAGGAGGCAGAAAAGGAAGGTCTACTTCCTAACTCATTTTGTGAGGCCAGCATTACCTTAATATTAAAACCACACAAGATATTACCAAAAAAGTAAACTATAAAGCAATAACTTTCATGAACATAGACACAAAAATCCTCAAGAAAATATTATCAAATTGAATATAACAATGTATAAAAACAATTATAGACGAGTGAGTCAGCAACATGGAGGAGTGAGCTGTGCCCTTTGTCTCTCCCCCTTTGAAATATGACTAAATGGACATTCATTTACCAATGGAAGAAACCCACACTGCACAACAGGACGCATGAGAGACACACACAGCTATACATCTGAGGGTGGATTGACTGGCCGTCTGGGAAGTGGTGGAGAGAGGTGAGCACTCCCTGCCCTTTCCCAGCAGCCTTGTGCATGCATATCAATGTTTTCCAGTGTGATGCAAGTGCCCATAGTATGACTGTGCCCTGAAAGTGGGAATGTGCCTCAGGGCAACTGTAGGAAGAGGTTGTGGCAGCTCTTAGCCTACTCATGATCACTTTCCTTGTGGTGGGGGAGCCCACAATGCCCCTGCAGCCCCAAGGAGTGGCCCTGACTCAGTACCTGCAAGGAAGCCCAGCCCACCAAGCACATTTGTCAGCAGGGCCTCAAGCAGAGGAGGCAGCAGATCTATGCCCCAGGGCAAGTGCATTTCTGTGCCAGTACCCATAGAAACACTGCACTCCAAAAGTGGGAACAAGCCTTGGGGAGACCAAAGGAAGAAGTGGTGGCAGCCCTTAGCTCACTCATGATTGCTTTCCCATGGGTGGGGGAGATCACTGTGCCCCTGTGGCCCCAAGGAATGGCCCTGGCTCAAATTCCACTATGAAGCAATGCACACCAAGTCTACATTTGTGCCCCAATGCTCTCCAGGCCAGCACGAGTACCCACAGTACACCACAACTTCCAGCAGATGAGGTGGGATCAGAAACTCAGTTCCTACTTCCCCCTGGTGGTAGCACATGGAATCTGTGAACTAATACTACCACAGAAGCACCAACAAAAGATTAGTTCATCAAACATCATGAGAAACTACAGCAACAATTCATACCAGAATGAAAATAATTCTCCAGAATCCAACCCTGAAGGTCACAGAAATTTACAATCTAAATGACAGAGAATTTAAAATAACTGTCATAAAGAAACACAATGAGTTACAGAAAACTCAGAAAGACAGTTCAACAACTCAGGAGCAAAATTAATGAGAAAAAGGAATGCTTCACAAAAGAGATTGAACTATAAAAAAGTAAAATTTCTGGATGTGAAGAACCCAATTAATGAAATAAAAAATAATCTAGAATCATTGAGAAATAGAAATGATCTTATGAAAGAAAGAATTAGTGAGTTAGAAGACAGAAATATAGAAATGGTAGAGGTGGAAGGGGAGAGAGAATTAAGATTTAAAAAAAATGAAAGAATTCTTTGAGAAATATCTGACTTAATTAGGAGAAGCAACATAAGGATTATAGTTATTAAAGAGGGAGAATAGAGGGAGAAAGGAGCAGAGAGCTTGTTCAAAGAATTAATAGCTGAGAACTTCCCAAACCTGGGAAGAAACCAGGTTTACAAACACATGAAGTTAATGGAATGCCTAATTACATCAATACTAAAAGATCTGCTCCAAGGCATATAGTAGTAAAACTGGCAAAAGTCAACGACGAAGAAAATATATTAAGGGCAGTAAAGAAGAAGAATGTAACCTACAAAGGAACTTCTGCCAGGCTTTCAGTTGATTTCTCAGAAGAAACCTTACAGGCTAGATATGGATGATATATTTAAAATACTGAAAGACAAAAACTGTCAGCCATGAATACTCTATCCAGCAAAACTTTCCTTAAGATATGATGGAGAAATAAAAGCTTTCCCAGATAAACAAAAGCCGAGGGAGTTCATCACCACTAGCCCTCCTCTACAAAGCTGGAGATGGAGATGGAGACAAAGATGACTTCATACCAGAAACAAAAAGGCAGAGGTCTATATAACTTTGAGCAAGGAGATAAATAGAAAGACAAAATCAGAAAACTTCATCTCTCTATCAGAACTCAATTATAGCTTAAAAGATAAAGGAAAGGAAAGCAGCAAAAGTAATTATAAATACTTCAACTTAGTCCCAAACTCACAACACAGGGCAGAATAATTTCTAACAACAATAACTCAGAAGGGGAAGAGGAAAAGGATGGAACCTACTTAGGCTACTGGAAATAAGATGCTATGAGAAAATGGACTATGTCATCTAGGAGATCTTTTATATAAATCTCAGAATATCCACTAAACAAAAATTCAGAGCAGAGCCACAATTCATAAAAAGTGAGAAAATCTCCCCAGAAAGCCACCAAAATGAAATGGCATTCAGAAATACAAAGGAAGAGAAACAAGGGAAACAGAACAACTGGTGAATGAGATAAAATGGCAGCATTGAGCCCTCATATATCAATAATCACTCTAAATCTAAATGGGTTGAATTCTCCAATCAAAAGACACAGAGTAGCTAGATGGATTAAGAAACAAGACCCAACAATATGCTGGCTCCAGGAAACACATCTCAGGTCCAAAATATAGACTCAGAGTGAAAGAATGGAAGATGATACTCAAAGCTAATGACAAACTAGATAAAGCAGGTGTTACCATACTTATATCAGACAAAGCAGACTTCAAGTTAAGATAATGAGAGACAAGGAGGGGCAGGATATAATGATAAAAGGGACATTTCACTAAGAGGATGTAACACTTATGGATATATATACATCTAACACAGGAGCACCAAAGTACAGAAAGCAACCATTAAGAGACCTAAAAGGAGAAATTAACAGCAACACAATAATAGTAATGGACCTCAATACTCCACTTACATCAATGGGCAGGTCATTCAGACAAAATGTCATGAAGGAAATAGTGGATTTAAATTAAACACTTGATCAGATTGACTGAATACATATGTAGAACGTTCCATCCTAAAACAGCAGAATATACATTCTTCTCAAGTCCTCACAAGTCATTCTGAAAGATACACCACACTTTGGGGAACAAAGGAAGTCTAAATAAATTTAAGAAGATTCAAATCATATCAAGCATCTTTTCTGACCACAATGCTATGAAACTAGAAATCAACCACAAGAACAAGCTGGGAAAGTCAGAAATACGTGGAGACTAAACTTCATTGTACTGAACAACCATAAGATCAATGAAGAAATCAAAGTAGAAATTAAAAAATATCTGGAGATAAATGAAAATACAAAATACCAACTTGTATGGGATACAGTAAAAGTAATCATAAGAGGGAAATTCATAGCAATAGAGGGCCATCTCAACAAAGAAGAAAAATCTCAAATAAGTAATCTTAAACTGCACCTAATAGAAATAGAAATAGAAGAACAAACAAAGCCCAAAGTCAGCAGAAGGAGGGAGGTAATAAAAATTAGAAGAGAAATAAAAGATATAGAGACTGAAAAAACAGTAGAAAGGATCAAAGAAACTAGGAGCTGGTTCTTTGAGAAGATAAACAAAATTGACAAACCCTTAGCCAGATTCACCAAGAAAAAAAGAGAGAAGTCTCAAATAAATTATATTAGAAATGAAAGAGGATAAATTACAACTGATAAAGCAGAAATACAAAGGGTTATAAAAGAATACTATGAAAAATTATATGCCAACAAATTGGATAACCTAGAAGAAATGGATAAATTCTTAGACTCCTACAACCTCCAAAAACTGAATCCAGAAGAAATGGAGAATCTGAATAGACCAATCACAAGTAAAATGATTCAAACAGTAATCAAAAACCTCCCAAAAAACAAAAGTCCTGGACCAGAAGGCTTCTCTTGAGAATTCTACCAAACATTCAAAGATTTAACACCTATGCTTCTCAAAATATTCCAAAAAATTGAAGAATATGGAACTCTTCCTAACTCATTCTATGAGGAGAGTATTACCGTCATACCAAAACCAGACAAGGACAACACAAAGGAGGAAAGTTACAGGCCAATATTGCCGATGCACATAGATGTAACAATCCCCAACACTAAACTGACAAACTGAATATGGTAATACATTAAAAGGATCATACACCATTGTCAAGTGGGATTTATTCCAGGGACACAAGGATGGTTCAGCACCCACAAATCAATGTGACACACCACATTAACAAAATGAGTAATGAGAATCACACGATCATCTCAATACAAGCTGAGAAAACATTTGACAAGATCCAACATCCATTTATGATAAAAACTCTCAGTAAAATGGGTATAGAAAGAAAGAACCTCAAGATAATAAAGGTCATATATCACAAACCAACAGCCAACATCACACTCAATAGGAAAAACTGAAGAACTGAAATTCTTTCTGTTTGCAGGTGACATGATTCTATACATATAAAACCCTAAAGAATCCATAAGAAAATTATTAGAAATAATCAACAACAACAGCAAAATTGCAGGGTATTAAATCAACTTACAAAAATCAGTTGCATTTCTATACACTAACAATGAACTATCAGAAAGAGAAGTCGAGAATACAATCCCTTTTACAAGTGCAACAAAAAGAATAAGATTTCTAGGAATAAGCTTTCACCAAAGAGGTGAAAGACTTATACATTGAAAACTATAAGACATTATTGAAGAAGACATAAAGAATTGGAAAGATATTCCATGCTCATGGATTTGAAGAATAAACATGCTTAAAATGTCCATATTTTACAGCAATCTACAGATTCAATGCAATCTTAATTAGAATCCCAATGGAAATTGGGACAGAAATAGAGCAAAGAATCCTAAAATTTATTTAGAAAAACAAAAGGCCTTAAATAGCCAAAGCAATCCTGAGAAAAAAGAACAAAGCTGGAGGCATCATAATCCCTGACTTCAAAATATACTACAAAGCTGTAGTAATCAAAACAGCATGGTACTGGCATAAAAACAGACACACAGATAAATGAAACAGAATTGAAAGCCATTAAATAAAACCACATATCTACGGACAATTAATCTTAGACAAAGGAGCCAAGAACATACAATGGAGAAAGGAAAGTCTTTTCAATAATTGGTGTTGGAAAAACTGGACAGCC
This sequence comes from Equus quagga, assembly GCF_021613505.1. Lineage (NCBI taxonomy): Eukaryota > Metazoa > Chordata > Mammalia > Perissodactyla > Equidae > Equus > Equus quagga. Next base: position 21,811,653 of record NC_060276.1, on the reverse strand, counting down.
ACATGCAAAATAATGAAGGCAGACTGTTATCTTTCATCATACACAAAGATTAACTCAAAATGGGTTAAAAACTTGAAGGTAAGATGTGAAACCATAAAACTCTTAGAAGAAAATATAGGCAGTACACTATTGGATATAGGTCTTAGCATCTTTTCAAAAACTATGCCTACTCAGGCAAGGGAAGCAAAATAAAAAATAAACAAATAGGACTGCATCAGACTAAAGAGCTTCTGCAAAGCAGAGGAAACCAAGAACAAAATGAAAAGACAACCCACCAACTGGGAGAAAATATTTGCAAATCATATATCTGACAAGGGGTTAATCTTCAAAACATTTAAAGAATTCATACAACTCAACAACAACAATAACAAACAACTCAACCAAAAAATGGGCTGTGGATATGAACAGACGTTTTTCAAAAGAAGATGGCTGACAGGCACACGAAAAGATGTCCGACATCACCAATCATGAGGGAAGTGCAAATCAAAACTACAATGAGATGTCACTTCACAATCATCAGAATGGCTATAATTACCAACACAAAAAACACCAAATGTTCGAGAGAATGTGGGGAAGAAGGAACGCTCATGTACTGCTGGTGGGAATGCAAACTGGTGCAGCCACTATGGAAAACAGTATGGAGATTTCTCAAAATATTATACCTAGAAATACCATATGATCCAGCTATCCCACCAGTGGGCATTCATCCAAATAACTTGAAATCAGTGACCCAAAGAGATTTATGCACTCCTGTGTTCATTGCAGTGTTATTCTCAATAGCCAAGACATGGAAGCTGCTCAAGTGCCCTTCTACAGATGAGTGGATAAAGAAGATGTGGTATATATATATATGTATATATATATGTATATATATATATACGCAATGGAATACTGCTAATCCATAAAAGAGGACAAAATCTTCCCATTTGCAACAACATAGATGCTCCTTGAGGGTATTATGTTAAGTGAAATAAGCCAGACAAAGATAAATGCTGCATGATTTCACTCATATATGGAAGATAAGCAAATACACGGATACAGAGAAGGGATTAGTGGTTACCAGAGGAGAAGGGGGCTGGTGATGGGTGAAAGGGGTAAAGGAATAAATATGTATGTTGGCAGACTAAAATTAGACTACTGGTGGTGAGCATGATGAAGTTTATTCAGAAATTGATAAATATTAATGTATACCAGAAACTACACAATGTTATAAACCATTATGATCTCTATAAATTTATTGGAAAAATAAATCCGTGGCAATGTTGAGGAATGAGATGACAAAAAATAGCAGAATTATGCATCATGACCAAGTGGGATTTATTCCAAGTATGTAAGCCTGGCTTGACATTCAAATATCAATTAATGTAATCCATCACATCAACAGACTAAAGAAGAAAAAGCACATGATCACATCAATAGAAGTAGAAAAACTATTTGACAAAATCCAATGCCCACTCATTAAAAATACTCTCAAGAGATTAGAAATAAAGGGAAATTTCCTGACATGGCAAAAAACATCTGCAAAAATCCAACAGCTAGCTAGCATCATAAATAATGTGACAAACTAGAAGCTTTTGCACTAAGGTCAGGAACAAGGCAAAGATGTCCCCCATTCACCACTCTTTTTCAACATCATATTGGAAGATCTAGCTAATGCAATAAGACAAGAGAAAGAAATGAATGGTCTGCAGATTAGAAGGGAAGAAATAAAACCTCATTCACAGATGATATGACTGTCAATGTAGAAAATCTAAAAGAACTGACAAAAAACTTCGGGAACCAAAAAATGATTATAGCAAGGTTGCAGGATATAAGGTTAATATACAATAATCAATCATTTTCCTATATACCAGCAATGAACAAGTGACATTTGAAATTAAAAACACCATGCCATTTACATTATCTTATTACCCCCCAAAATAAAATACTTAGATATAAATCTACCAAAATGTGTATCATATCTATTTCAGGAGAACTACAAAATTCTGATGAATGCAATCAAAGAACTAAATAAATGGAGAGATATTCCATGTTCATGGATAGGAAGACTTAACACTGTCAATATGGCAGTTCTTTCCAACTTGATGTATAGATTCAATGCAATCCCTATCAAAATCTCAGCAAGTCATTTTTTCAGATATTTCAAACTGATTATAAAACTAAAATGGAAAGACAAAAGACCTAGAATAGTCAACAAAATATTGAAGAAAAACAAAGTTGGAAGAATAACACTACTCAACTTCAAAGCTTAGTTTAAAGTTACAATAATCAAGATAGTGTGGTATTGGTGAAAAAATAGACAAACAGATCAATGGAGCAGAATAGAGAGCCCAGAAATTGACCCACAAAATTATAGTCAACTGATGTTTGACAAAGGAACAAAGGCAACAGAATGAAGAAAAGGTAGTATTTCCAATAAATGGTGCTGGAACAACTGGATAGCCACATAAAAAAATGAATTTCAATCAGACCATACAACCTTCAGAAAATCAACTCAATATTGATCATTAGGGGCCGGCCTGGTTGCTCAGCAGTTAAGTTCGCACGTTCTGCTTCAGTGGCCCAGGTTCGCTGGTTCGGATCCTGGGTGCGGACACGGCACTGCCAGTTAAGTTCGCACGTTCCGCTTCAGTGGCCCGGGTTCGCTGGTTCGGATCCTGGGTGTGGACACGGCACTGCTTGGCAAGCCATGCTGTGGTAGGCATCTCACATATAAAGAGGAAGAAGATGGGCAGGGATGTTAGCTCAGGGCCAGTCTTCCTCAGCAAAAAGAGGAGGATTGGCAGTAGATGTTAGCTCAGGGCTAATCTTCCTCAAAAACAAAAAATTAATCATAGATCTAAATGTGAAATGTAAAAGTGTAAGACTTATAGAAGATAACATAAGAGAAAATCTAGGTGACATTGTGTTTGACAATAACATTTTAGGTACAACACCAAAGACACATCCAAGACGGAAATTATTTATAAACTGGACTTCTTTAAATTTAAACACTTTTCTTGGTGAAAGACACTGTCAAGAGAAATAGAATATAAGCCACAGACTGAAGGAAAATATTTGCAAAAGACATTGATAAAGGACTACTATCCAAAATACACAAAGCTCTTAAAACTCAACAATGAGAAAATGAACTACATGATTATAAATGATCTAAATATAAGAACAAACAGCTTACCATAGAACATATACAGGTGGCAAATAAGTATATGGAAAGATGTTCTCCATAACACATAATTAGAGAAATGAAACTGAAAACAACAATGTGACACCACTACAGACTTATTAGAATGGAAAAAGTCAAAGGCAATGATAATACCAAATGCTGGGGAGCATGTGGAAAGACAGGAACTCATTCACTGCTGGTGTCAATGCGAGATGGTACAGCCACTTTGGAAGAGAGTTTGGCAGTTTCTTACAAAACTAAACCTACTGTTACTGTATGATTCAACAATCACGCTCTTTGGAATTTACCCAATAAAATTGAAAATATATCCACACAAAAATTTGCACAGGGATTTTTATTACGGCTTTATTCAGGATTGCCAAAACTTCAGTATTGGAACAGATAAGTAAACTGTGATACATCCAGGCAATGGGATATTATTTAGCAATGGAAATAAATCAGCTATCAAGCTGTGAAAAGAAATGAGAGAACTTTCAATGCATATCACTGAGTGGAGGAATCCAATCTGAAAAGGCTATATACTGTATGATTCAAATATATGACATTCTAAAAAAGGCAAAACTACGCAGACAGTAAAAAGAGCAGTGGTTGTCAAGGGTTAAGGAAGAGAGAGGGATGAATAGTTGGAACAAAGAGGATTTTTAAGGCAGTGAAGCTGTTCTGTATGACAATATAATGGTGGATACATGTCAGTATACATTTGTCAAAACCCATAGCATATACAACTCCAAGAGTGAATGCTGGTGTGGATTTTGGTTGGTAATGATGTGTCAATGGACATTTGTAGATTGTAACAAACGTACCACTTTGGTGCTGAAGGTTAAAAGTGGGGGAGGCTGTGCATGTGTAGGGCATACGATATATGAGAACACTCTGTACTTTCTGCTCAATTTTACTGTGAACATAAGACCAAAGTAAAAATAGTCTATTAAAAACTTTTTAAAACAAGAATAATTTCAGGAAAAGATAACAGCAAGAAATAATATTCCCTGAGATTCTACAAATTTAATATGTTTAAGGGATAGAAAGAAAGGCTGTGAGATTGGGACAGGAGAAGGAGTAGTGACTGGTGGTTCAAAAAGATAGAACAGGGGCCGGCCTGGTAGTGCAGCAGTTAAGTGTGCACATTCCAATTCATCAGCCTGGGGTTCGCCGGTTCAGATCCCGGGTACGGCACAGCACGGCTTGGCAAGCTATGCTGAGGTAGCCATCCCACATATAAAGTGGAGGAAGATGGGCACGGATGCTGGCTCAGGGCCAGTCTTCCTCAGCAAAAAGAGGAGGATTGGCAGGAGAGGTTAGCTCAGGGCTAATCTTTCTCAAAAAAAAAAAAAGATAGAGGGTTAATTTGTTTATTTTTGCTTTTGTTGCCCTTGCCTGAGTTGACAGCCAAAAAAATATTGCTAAGACTGATGTCAAAGAGTTTGCTACATATGTTTTTTCCTAGGAGTTTTATGGTTTCACGTCTTACATTTAAGTCTTTAATCCATTTTGAATTTAATTTTGTATATTGTGTAAGAAAGTGGTCCGGTTTCATTCTTTTGTATGTATCTGTCCAGTTTTCCCAACCCCATTTATTGAAGAGACCATCTTTTCCCAATTGTATATTCATGCCACTTTTGTCATAAATTAATTGACCTTATAAGTGTGTTTTATTTCTGGGGTCTCTAGTCTGTTCCATTGATTTATGTGTCATTTTTGTGCCAGTACCAGACTTTTTTGATTATTGTAACTTTGCAGTTTATTTTGAAATCAGGGAATGTGATACGTCCAGCTTTGTTCTTCTTTCTCCAGATTGTTTTGGCTATTCAGGGTCTTTTGTGGTTCCATACAAATTTCAAGTTATTTGTTCTAGTTCTGTGAAAAATGCCGTTGGTATCTTAACAGGGAATGCATTGAATCTGTGGATTTCTTTGAGTAATATGGACATTTTAACAATATCAATTCTTCCAATCCATGAGCATGGCATATCTTTCCTTTTATTAATGTCATTGTCAATTTCTTTCGTCAATGTGTTCTAGTTTTCAGTGAACAGGTCTTTCACCTCTTTGGTTAAATGTATTCCTAGATATTTTTTTTTGATATAATTGTCAATGAGGTTTTTTCTGAAAATAAATAAATGGGACTATATCAAACTGAAAAGCACAGTGAAGGAAACCGCTAACAAAGCAAAAAGGCAGCCTACTGATGTGGAGAATATATTTGCAAATGATATACTCAATAAGGGAGTTAATATCCAAAATATATAAAGAACTCATACAACTCACTATCAAAAAAACAGTTTGATTAAAAAATAGGCAAAGGACCTAAATAGACATTTTTACAAAGAAGACATACAGATAGTCAACAGACTCATGAAAAGATGCTCAAACTCACTAATCATCAAGGAAATGCAAATCAAAACCACAATGAAATATCATCTCATGCCTGTCAGAATGGCTATTATCAAAAAAGTAACAAACAACAAGAGCTGGCAATGATGAAAAAAGGTAACCCTTGTGCTCTGTTGGTGGGAATGTAAATTAGCACAACCACTATGGAAAACATTATGGAGGTTACTTAAAAAGTTAAAAATAGAACTACCATTTGTTTCAGCATTTCCACTTTTGGATATTTATCCAAAGAAAACGAAAACACTAATTTGAAAAGATATGTGAACCCCCATGTTCTTTGCAGCACTATTTACAATAGCCAAGTTATGGAAGGAACCTAAGTGTCCATTGGCAGAATGAATGAATAAAGAAGATGTGATATATATCTATATGTATCTGTATATACACACACACACATATATATAATGAAATGTTACTCAGCCATAAAAAAAGAATAAAATCCTGTCATGTGTAACAACATGAATGAATCTAGAAGGCATTATGGTTAGTGAAATAAGTCAGACAGGGAAGAATACCACATGATTTCACTTATATGTGAAAACTGAACAAAACAAAACAAACGAACAAACAAAACAGAAGCCAACTGAAAGAGCCTCCAAAGGCCAAAGCTATAACAATTTGAGCAAGTAACAAAGTATTGGATAATAAACAAAGTATAAAATAAATATCTCTGGGTCTATACTGATATAAATAAATGAATGAATAAATTAATGTAAAAGAAGAGACAAAGAGGTGGAGCATAAATCGCCACTCTTTACATGCAGGTTGCACATATTGACTTCCAAAAAGTACATTGTGGATAGAGAAAAAAGGATGGCTTTACAGTAAAAAAAAACCTGACAAACACTGTATCAGCCAGATGATCAACATCACCATCATCAGTGATGTCACTCATATTGGCAATATGTACCCTTGATATGATGTGATGAAAATGGCACTTTATCTCTGTAGCCTTCCTCCCCAAAACACATAACCCCAGTCTATTCATGAGAAAAACATCAGAAAAATCCAAGTTGAGGGACATTCTACGTTATACTTGATAAGTACTCCTAAAAACTCTCAAGGTGATTAAAAATAAGTAAATTCTAAGAAACTGTCGCAGCTAAGAAAAGTTTAAGGAGACACAATGACTAAATTTAATGTGATAGCCTAGATGTGATCTTGGAATATAAAAATTATATTAAGTAAAAGGTAATGAAATCTAAATAAACTATGGACTTTAGTTAATAATAATGTATCAGCATTTATTTATTAATTGTGACAAATATACAATACTAACAGAAGATGTTAATAATAGGGGAAACTGAGTGTAGGGTATATAGGAACTTTTGTACTACCTTAACTTTTTACATTAGTGAATCTAAAACTACTCTAAAATTAAAAGTATGTATTTTAAATAATTGAGTATAAGCTTAACAAGAAATTATATATAGCCTGTGTGAAAAATATATGGAACACTTCAAAGATGCCCAAATGGACTAAAACAGAAAAATATATTATATGGTCTTGGAAAAGTAGACTTAAATTTATAAATATTCCACTTATCCCAAGGTACATTTAAAAATTTTAGTCATCCTAATAAATTTACCATCAGGTTCTTTTTCCCCTGGTAGATCTCAACGAGTTTATAACAAACACACTTAGAAGAACAAACTTATTAAAACAGAAATAAGTATAAAAAAATGGAGCCTATAAAGACTATATAATTAAAATGTATTAGATGTTTATTAACAGACAGGGTCATGTAACAAAATGGAAAATCTAGAGGTAGAGCCAACGGATATGATAATTTAGTGTGCAACAAATGACTGAAGGAAATATAAAAATGTTTGTAGTAAATATTAAGATAATTGGATAGCTTATGGGAAAATATTATACTAGTTCTATTTCTGACATTATAAATCAATAATAAATTCAAATCAGCATGAGATTGAATTCTACTTCACGATAGTAGCCTGAAACGTGCCACAGACCCACTCCCAGGCAAAACAAAGCAAAGTTGTTGAAAGCTACATTTAAAAATCCAACCATTTAAAGTCTCTGGAAATTGTCAAGGGAACAACAGAGCAAATGAGGAAATATCTATTAAAAAAAAACTACAGACATGACATTTCAGTCATATATGACAGTGGTCCCTTAAGATTAGCATCATGTAGCCTAGGGGTGTAGTAGGCAAATCATCTAGGAATGTGAAAGTACACTTTAAGATGTTCGCATAACAACAAAATTGCCTAACAATGTATTTCTCAGAACATATTTCTGTCATTAAGTGATGCATGACTGTGCTAAAACTCAATCAGTATAGTGAGAATCTGAGAAATTTGAGCCAGGACTATTCTCACAACTTTCCACTAAATCTAAGACTACTCCAAAAAATTTTTAAAAGACTGGGCATAAATTGAAAAGTAAATGTATAATATCCCTTCCCCTCCCCTTTCATCCAGCTCATCTTGAAGTAAATTCGACTTTGGGTGGATGTGTCAAAGAAGATGGAGTTCCCTGTTCCTTCAACTCCCAATCAAGGGTTACTATATCTTTCTTGGAACAGCATAAGGCCAGCCTTTCTCATTCTCTGTACTTTCAAATTGAAGAAAATAAATTTCTGGTGAATGTGGATGACATATTTTGAATATTCAGCTTCTGCCTATAGGATGGAGGGTCTATCTGAGGTGTGGCAGGCTGAGAGTACTGGGTCATAATTGCCCTCACCCTAGCTTGCTTATAGGGCAGAGGTTGTATAACGATAGAAGCAAACTGAGACAAGAAGCTACTGCCCTACCCAGTGCTCATAGTAGTGGCTCAGATATTTTGCTCAGGTGGAGAAGCAGTACATAAGAAAAGAAGTGGACCAAAGTTCTCCCCAAAGGAACTGACTTTTTCTGAAATAGAAGATTGGGAAGTTCAAGCCTAAGTCTGCTGTCAAAAAATAATAGCTCCTCAATAGCTGCGCTTTTCCCCAAAGCTCTGCAAACTGAACCTAGATGACTTGATACAAACTTCAAAGAAACCACTACAGAAAATCACAGCCTGTCACTGTGTGAACCACTGAGAAAGACCACTGGGATACCTGATGCCATCACCGGAGACATTCAAATTGCAAATCAAAAAATGCATCAGATTACCACTGTCATGCTTGAGCCCAACATCTGGAAATCTTCTCAATTGGTTGTCCTTTGGACTCATCAACTGGGTTTCCAATTATTAATCTTTGTTTTTCTTTTATTTTCAGTGAAATCTCCCTCATGAAATGCCTGACCACTTCCACTATCCAGCAAAAATTCTCCACCAATTGAAAAATGGATTTGTTATTCAAAAGAAAAAAAAATCTTTCCTTTAATAAGAAAAGAGACAAAGACTGGAGTCAGTCTCCTCTGAGTTTTTTTTCTGAGCAATCTCTGACCTTGGGTTTTGTTCTTGCCCAGTTTGGTGCACTTTTAGTAAGAATGCTGCTGGGTCAGTTCCGCAAAAATCCCCCACTCTGGATATCAGATCAAATTCCTTATCCCCCATTCTCACTATCTCATTACCCTGATTTGCCTTCAGTAAAAATCCTGTCAAGTTGGTTTAAACCAAATCTCCCTTACCTCTGATGTTTCCTCTTAGTAATTTTCCATTCACTGACGCCTAGCCTGTTTCTTAGCTATAAACCTTCACTTGTCTTTGTCATATTGAGAATTGAGTCCAATCTCTCCTAGTCATTATTGCACCCCAATGTAGTAGTCCCCTTGAATAAAGTCTGCCCTTCCATCTTTAATAATAATAATAAATCTTCCTAATTCAGAGCAACAAGATAAACAATAAGTCAGCTAATTTATCAGTGAGAACCAGAGAAAAAGAGACTTAAGAGCCCTCCTGGAGTCAGAACAAACCTCACAGACTGGCATCGAGATCAACTCTGTCAAAATTCACTTGGAAAAAAGTATTAAACAAATTATTCCCCAGGGCATTGTTAAAAATGATAGAGCAAACAACTGCCAATTACTGGAGCCTAAAGGCTGGGGTAATATCAAATGAAACAGATCATTTAACAGAGAATATCAGGGAAAGAGGTAGAGAGCCCTACTAAAACAACCATGTGTCCTAGTGTGACTATGTGTATGCCCCACAATTTAGGGGAAATACACACTACTAAAATGGTCTGGCTAAGTCATTAGATAAATAATCAAACAACAAAAAAACAAGCCCTCAATAGAAGTGAAGGTGAATTGGTATCCACAGTTGCTATAATATATTATTTAAAGTATCCAGTTTTCAGTAAATTATGAGACATGAAAAGAAACAGGAAATTATGACCCATACAAGTAGAAAAGGATGCAACAGAAACTGCCCATGAGAGAAGCCCAATATCAAATTTCACAGACCAAGACTTCAGAGTAGCCAATTTAAATATATTCTAAGTATTAAATGAAACCATGCTTAAAGAAGTAAAGGAAGGTATATTGACAATGTTTCACCAAATAAAGAATGTCAGTTAAGATATAGATATCATAACAAAGGAGCTAAATGGATATTATGGAGTTGGAAATTACAAGAACTAAAATAAAAAGTTCACTAGAAAGTCTCAACAGTAGAATTTAACTGCACAAGAAAAAATAAACAAAGATAGATTGATAGACATTATAGTATCTAAAGAAGAGAGAAAATGGGATGAAAAAAATGAACAGAATCTCAGAGAAATTTGGAGCACCTTTAAATGCAACAGCACACACATATTTGGTTTATCAGAAGGAAAGGAGAAAAAGAAAGTAGCAGAAAAAAATATGTGAATAAATGATGGCTCAAAACTTTCTAAATTTACTGAAAAACATTAAACTAAACATTCAAGAACTTCAATGAACTACACGTACAATGCAAAGAGATCAACATCCAGAAACATAGCAGAAGATCTAAAAGACAAACAAAAGAAAAACTGGAAAACAGGAAGAGAAAAACAAATCACCATGTACAAGAGAAACCCCAAAATATCAACAGCATCTCATTGGAAAAAATGGAGGCCTTGGGGCCAGCCCCATGATCTAGTGGTTAAGTTCAGTGTGCCCCTCAACAGCAGCCCAGGTTTGGTTTCTGTGCATGGACTTAACACCACTTGTCAGTGGCCACTCTGTGGTGATGACCCACCTACAAAATAGAAGAATATTTACACAGATGTTAGCTCAGGGTGAATCTTCCTTAAGTAAAAAGAGGAAGATTGGCAACAGATGTTAGCTCAGGGCCAATCTTCCTCTGGGAAAAAAAGAAAGCCTAACTGGCACTTATTCAAAGTGCTGAAAGAAAAGTTTGTTAACGCAGAATTTTGTATCCAGCAAAACTATCTTTCAAGAAAGAAGGCAAAGACTTTCCCAGAAGAACAAAATCTGAGAAAATTCGTTGCAGTAGACTCATATTACAAGAAATGTTAAAGGTTCTCTGTGCTGAAAGATAGTAAACCCATATGGAGACTGAACTCCACACAAAAAACTAAGATCACTGCTAGAGGCAATTATGCATTATAAAAGGCAAGATAAGTGTCCATTTTCTTTCAATTTTTAACTTATCTAAAAAAAGAAAGTGTACAAAACAATATGTATTGTTGGGCCTATAGCATATAGAAATGTAATATATTTGTCAATAACAGCAGAGTGAGTGAAAGTGAAGATGAAACTGAGTAAAGAAATGACACCAAATACTAACTTAAGTATACAGCAACCAAAAAGGGAATCAGAAATGGTAAATAAGAAGTTAAATATAACAAATCTTATAAATGTGTGCCTGCTTTCCTTTCTTTTATCAGCTTCTTTAATAGACATAATTTTTTTCAAAAGGAAGAATTATCACAATATATATTTAGGTTTGTAACATATATAATTTGTATAAAAATAATAGCACAAAAAGTGGCAAATGGAATGGAGCTAAATAGGAGTGACGTTTCTATATCTCACCAAAATTCTTAGTAAAAATCTAAAGTAAATTCTGAGAATTGAAGATATATATGGCACACTTTAAAAAACCACTAAGAAAATATCTCAAAAATACAGTAAAAAACTCATTAAAAGAATCAAGATCTTAAAGTAGAAAACATTCACTTAATGCAAAAGAAAGCGGTGAAAGAGAAATAAAGGAACAAAAAAAACTTGAGACATATAGAAAACAAAAGTAAAATGGTAGACATAAATTCAAATATACTAGGAATAAGATTAAATGTGAATGGATTAAATAATCCAAACAAAAGATGCGTGTTGTCAAACTAGGTTAAAAATAATAAAATAGATTCAACTATATGATGTCTACAGGAGACACACCTTAGACATCTCGTCAAAGACATTGTATTCAAAGATAAAAATAGGTTCAAAATAAAAAGATGGAAAAAGATGTATCATGCAAACAGGAACCATAAGAAAGCTGGAGTGGCTAAACTAATATAAGACAAAATAGATTTTAGAAGCAAAAATGTTTTTTAGAAATGAAAAACAAATTATAATGATCAAAGATTCAATGCATTAGGAAGTTATAATGTTATACAAATATATGTACTGAGGAGCAGAGCACCAAAATACATATAGCAAAGATGATAGAATTGGAGGGAGAAATAGACAATTCAACAATAATAGGTAGATACTTAATACTCCATTTTCAATAATGGATAAAACAACTAGGAAGAAGGTCAGCAAGGATGTTGAAGACTTGAACACCCAACTAACACAACTAGACTTAACACACATCTATTGAACACTCCCAGCAACAGCAGAACACACATTCTTCTTAAGTGCACACGGATCATTCTCCAGGATGGATCATATGCTACACCATGAAATAAACCTCAATAAATCTAAAAATGCAAAGTAGTTTCTCTAATCACAATAGAGTTAAATTGAAAATTAATAACCAATAGGACAAGGAAGAAATCACAAGAGAAATTATAAAATACTTTCAGATGAACAAAAACAAGTCACACGTACCAAAATTTATTGGATGCAGACTACATGGTGCTCAGAGGTACATTTGGAGCTGTAAACGCTTATATTAATAAAGAATAAAGATCTCAAATTAACAACCTATTCTTCCACCCTCAGACACATGAAGACTTCAATAACAAAAAAAAAAAAACTGTTCTCATTTGATTTTGATTATAAATGGGTGAACAGTAAATTATTCTATTCATTTCTCATTACTGATGAACAGTAAGTTATTCTAACAACATTTACAATTTGATTTATTTTTCATTTGAGAATGATTAGAAGTGAGTGGTTATTAAAGAGCCTTTGGCAGGTGGCAAAAATTGGACTTATATAATTTTATTTTGTTTGTTTTCATCTGTAATTGCCTTAGACACATCTTCTCACTTAAAAAAACACTCAAGGATATATGGATATATATATATATTCCTGCCAAGGGTGCTCATTTCAATGCGTATTGGTTCATTGGTCATCATATAACAATAAAAAATATATCTTCTGATATGCAATCCATTTTAGGCCATTGTTGAACTCAGTATCAACTAATAACTTCCTGTGGTATGGATGACTATCTGTTCATCTCAATCTTATTTCTTATTTATCATCAATTGTATCTAATATCTAGGTAGCAATTCCTAGCCAGCAAGTTGTGGAATCACTAGTCTTGTGTGGCCACAAAACTAGTTATCTCCAATGGCATGTGATTGAAAGTGATCTGTGTCACTTCCAAGCCAAGGCTTTTAAGAAGCCAGTATGCCTTCTCCATGTTCTTTTTCCTTTCTGGCCACCTGGATGCCAATCTCCTGGGTAACATTGAAATCAAAGTTTAGAAAAGGCAGAACTAACAAACCTATAACCTCCCTGAACTCTTAGGTGAGCAAGAAATAAGCTACATATTTATTGAGCCATTTTGTATTCTAACCTGTTACCACAGTCTAGCCTACCCTAATTAATATACCCCTCAAAAGTTTTTTTTCTATAACCAAAATGGAGCCACAGAACACTATTCTCTCATTACCACCCATCTCATAGTAATAAGTATTGCTTTCAGGACTATGGCGTGTTTCAATCACTAGCATCAATTTGTGCTCAGTATAATGTGGTAGAAAGTGTGTATTTCTGGGTATCAGAATACTTCAATTGAACTCACATTGCCTTTTTCTAGTTGTGTTATTTGATGTAATTCATAACCTCTGTGCCTCAATTTACTCATATGAAAATTCTTTAGTAATACCTAATTCACAATTGTGTGTGTGTTGTGTGAAATAACTAGAAGTGATAGTATTTATGAAAGTTCCAAACATATACTTGAAATATAAATTCCAAATTAATGTTCATTAATATTAAGTTAATTTGATTAATAACAAGGTGGTGATAGAAATAACAGACATTACCCTAGGATTTAAAAGGAGAAAATGAAATCCAGAGAATTTAACTTGGTAGGATTGATGAGATTAAGGGGAAACTGTCACTTTTATTTTGCTTATGTTTTGCTATCAATTTTTCAATGAAAATGAATAATTATTGAGATTAAAGACAATGTAAAAACTGCTTGGAGATTTATACATTGAACTATTCATCGATTAATGAAACTTAGTCAGCTGAGAGAGCTATTTAAAGGAAAAGAATAACAGTATTTGGTAATGACAGAGTTTGGCAGTAAAGGGTCAAGATTCTGAAACAAGCTCGATTAGATATATAACTCTGTTTCACCACTTACTATCTGTGTAACTTTTGGTAAATTCTTTAACTTTAGGTCCCAATTTCATAATCTGTAATAAGTAGGTAACAATAGTACTTACTCATTGGGCTGTTGTGAAGATTAAGGGAGATAATTGATAAAAGCACTCAGAACCACACTTGGCACACATTAAGCTCAAATGTTAGTTTATTTTTAAGAGAAATGTGTAATACATGTGAGAAAACGTGAATATTGAATGTTAAAAAAAACAGGGAACCTGTTAATTGTGTTAGTATCTGACTGTCTAACTTCTCATTCAGATGTCTGAAAAATACCCAGTCATCTCTAATAATACTATTTTAATCACAGCTTAAACCTCAAATCCAAGTTAATTCAACCAAGCATGATTACCTAACTACAGGTAAGTGCCACATGGAAAAAAGTAGACATAGGAGGATGCTGAACTGTGGCTGAGATGTCATTCCCAATGCCCAGTATAGTCAAATGATCAGGAGAAGCTACAAACACTAGCATAACTATTTGTAATTGAACAAGACTTTTGCTTCCTTTAAAGATATTTTTCCCATTATGATAAAACTAGATTATTGTTTATTTGATTTTTTTTCTGATTAAACAAACACCTGCATAGTGACCAAAAATGATTTTTCTGCCAGAAAAAAGGATTTAGAAAGTGGAAAATATAATGGATTCTTTGAAATTGTTGGAGAGAAACCTAGATCTCTATTTGACTCCCGTCATTCACTGAATCATTGCAGCATTTAATTTATCTATTGACATATGTAGATATGTTCTAAATTACCACCCTCTCCTCAAGAGTAGGTAATGATAAGCAATCTGTGAACAAGTTGTTGCCCAAACCCATAAGACTGATTTTTTTAAAAAAAAAATATTTTAAATATAAGTATCTGTATTGTATAAAATATCAGACTGAAGTCTCAAATTTAATTATTTTTTGAGGAAGATTAGCCCTGAGCTAACATCCATGCCCATCTTCCTCTACTTTATATGTGGGATACCTGACACAGCATGGCTTGATAAGCGGTGCAGAGGTCCATGCCTGGGATCTGAACTTGCAGATCTCGGGCTGCCCAAGCAGAAGGTGCGAACTTAACCACTACACTACCAGGCTGGTCCCATCAAATTTAATTGTAACTTAAATTTTATTTTGTGGAAATAAACCTATAAGGAGACAAAGTCAAGAATCTTTTGTTATGAGAAAAATGTCCACTGGCACATTGCAGAACAATCTTCTTATAAAAAGTCAGTTTTCTGATACAACCACTATGAAAAACAGTATAGAAAGTCCTCAAAAAATTAAAAATATGGCTGTCGTATGATACAGCAATCCCATTTCTCGGTATATATCCAAAGGAAATGAAATCAGTATCTCAAAGAGATATCTGCACCCCCATGTTCACTGCAGCATTATTCAAAATGGCCAAGACATGAAAACAGCCTAAGTTCCATCAGTGGACGAATGGATAAGGAAAATTTGAGATATATATATAAAATAATATTTAATGATGATAATAATAGTAAAGGTACATATATAATAGAATGTTATTCATCCGTAAGAAAGAAAGAAATCCTGCCCTTTGAGACAAAGTGAATGGACCTTAACAGCATTACGCTGTGTGAGATGTCAGACAGAGAAAGACAAATACTGTAGGATTCCCCTTATATGTGGAATCTAAAAAATAAAAAAATAAAGCCAAACTCATAGAAACAGAGTAGAATGGTGGTTGCCAGAAGCTGGGGGTGGGGGAAATGGGGAGATGTAGGCTAAGGATACAAACTTATAAGATGAGTAACTTCTGGGGATCTAATATACAGCATAGTAACTAGAGTTAACAATACTATATTATATACTTGAAAGTTGCTAAGAGAGTACGTCTTAAATGTTTTCACCACAAAAAAAATTATAGTTATGTTAGATTATGGATGTGTTAACTAACCTTATTGTGATGATCATTCTGCAATATATACACGCATCAAATCATCATGTTGTACACTTTAAACTTCCACGATGTTATATGCCAATTATCTCTCAATAAAGTTGGAAAAAGTCAATTTTCTACACAGTATCTATATATATATATATGTTATATTTAGTTTTAGCTGTCCTAAGATTAGTTCAACAAGCAAATTTTTTCATATAGGCCACTGAATATTTTCATTTGCTTGTGTTCCATTTATAGGATCATTCTCAAAAAGAAGGACTATGTGGACAATGTTAATTCTAAAACAACTCAAGTTTTCAAACTCACTAATGAATAAGTAATCATGTCCTCCAATTTGTATCTGCAAATAATATTTCTTCTTTAAAATAATTTGTAACTATAGGAATAGCATGTTTCTGTTACTTCAGGGCAAAATAAATGGCACATAGAAGGAAAAATATTGTTTCCAAAATTATTAATACAATTATTCAAAGTAACTTGTAACTGGATTCACATTTTCCTCCACCTCTTTGATGTGAGTGAGAATAATGAATTCTTCAAAAGTACTATTAATTAGCTAGCACTTTCTTTCCAATCTCATATTTGCTCATTTAATTTCTATTCTAAAGGATCATGTGTTTTATCTTAGGGGATGACATTACTATCTCCATTTTACAAATGAGGAAATTAAGGCACATCTAGGTGTTGAAATGCTTGCCCAACATTTGCAACCTGCCATGGAGTCTAACTGTGTCCCCCCAAAATTCATATGTTGAGGCCCTAAGCCCCAGTGTGATGGTATTTGGAGAGGAGGCCTAGAGGAGTTCGAGAGGCTGAGGCCCTCCTGATGATATCAGAAGAAGAGACACCAGAGAGCCTAGCTTGTTCTTTCTCTCTCTCTCTCCTATGTGAGGACACAGCGAGAGTGGCATCTACAAGCCAGGAAGAGAGCCCTCATTGGGAGACCAAATCAGCTGGGACCTTGATTTTGGACTTCTCAGCCTCCAGAATTGTGAAACATAAGTTCCTGTTGTTTAAGACATCCGATCTATGGTATTTTGTTATGACAGTCGAAACTGACTTATATACAACCCTTTTAAATTTAGTTATATATCTTGTGCAAAAAGATGAATAGAATATTATCAAACTAGTTTAGCTTGCAAAGTGTTTTGGCCTCAATCCTTTGTTTACGATGGAAATATGGAAGAACGATTGAATACAAATAAGCCTTCTACTACATTTTAAAACAAACAAAAAGTCTCGAGTTGCATTCTCAAAGTGAAGTCCACGTATAACTTGTATAAAATTCCCTGAAAAGCTTACCAAAATTTCAGATTCCTGCAACTCAATCTGAGTTTACTGAATCAAAATTTTTGTAGTAGATCACTGGGATCTACATTTGTAAACATTTTCATTTTTTAAATGTACCCTAAAATTTGGGGCCTAGCAATTTGAAGGGCTAAGTTATAGATACAGAAAATAAGGGCAATTAGAAAACAAGTGTCTCAGTAATCAGTCTTCACTGGAGGTCTTCTGTAAATCAGAAAAATTAAAGGATATGCTAATCCATAAACCGCTGTTGGTTGATCAAAGACCTCAATAATAATGGCCCAATGCCAGTATACCTACCTGTTTAATCTTGTCTTCTACTGTATTCTTTCTAGTTTACCTGATAAATTCATCATCCTGCAAAGAAGCCAACCCTTGCCTACACAGAAACCTTTATTCACATTGTCCCTCTTTTCATCCTTTCAGTCACTCATTAATTGTTTATTGCTTTTCTACATTGTTGTAGGCACTAAGAATAAAACGGTTAATTAGACAGCCAAGGCCTCTAACTTTCTGCAACTTACATTTTATTGTGCAGGTGAGGACAGAAAGTTAACACATAATCATATAAATAAGCAATTAAATTTATTTGGGGCCAGCCTGGTGCCACAGCGGTTAAGTTCGCACGTTCCACTTGGGCAGTTTGGGGTTTGCCGGTTCGGATCCCGGGTGTGGACATGGCACCACTTGTCAAGCCATGCTGTGCTAGGCATCCCACATATAAAGTAGAGGAAGATGGGCACAGATGTGAGCTCATGGCCAGTCTTCCTCAGCAAAAAAGGAGGATTGGCAGCAGATGTTAGCTCAGGGCTCATCTTCCTTAAAAAGGAAATTATGATGAGACCTATGATGAAAATGAACCAGAGTATATTATAGAGAGTGATTTGGTACATATGTGGTGTAGGGTACATTAGCTATAGTCATTAGGAAAGTTCTCCATGTGATGGTGAAAACTATTAACTCTGAGACATCAATAATGAAAAGGAACAAATAATGAGAAGGTCTGAGGGAAGAGCACTTTAGGCCAAAGGAATAGCTATGGCAAAGGACCTGAGTTAAGAATAAGTTTGGGGTTTTTCAGGTCAAAAGGAAGTCCTGTGGCTGTAGAATAGCAAATAAGAATGGGAGTCATAAGAGATAAGCTAGGAAAGGTAGGCAGGGCTTTCTCTGCCCAGAAACCAGGGCAATCTTTCCAAAATGCCAATCTAATCATGGCATCCATTATGCCAAATACTTCAGTTGCAAGCAAATTGCACATAGAAGGAAATAAAAACTCCCTCCCTCTCTTCTTCCCAGCCTTCTTTCTTTCCTTCCTTTTTTTCCTTCATAAAAATTTATTGGGATATTACTATGAAGCCCGTACTCTTCTGAGCACTAAGGAAATACTAAGTAAAAAAGACAAAAATTCTTGCTTATATTGGAATTTATAATCTATTTGGAGGATTAAGACAATAAATGTATACATGAGTACTATAAAATGTATAGCATATCAGATTGAGAGATATAGCATGGAGGAAAACAGTTGGGAACAGGAGAAAGAAAGTGCATCAGGGAATAAAAATTTAAATAGAGTGGTCATGAAAGCCCATACTATAAATACGACCTTTGACTAAAGACCTAAAGAAGATAAGGGCATGAGTCATATGGATATCAGCGAAGAAAATTTCAGATAAACGCAATAGTAGGCTTAAAAGCCCATATTGAGATTGTGCGTGAAATTATAGGAAAAACAAAGAGCCAGTGTGGCTGGATTGCAGAGGGGGAGGAGAGAACTGGAAGATAAGTGTAGACAGATAACTAGTGTTTCCTTAGTGCCAGTTGGAGGGATCCTCGGGTGAGATTTTCCCAGGGACTTGTGCATGGATTTCCTGTTGCAATCCTGAATGCAGCCATCCAGAACCACATCACTTTAATGCCCCGTGGTATTATCTGCCTCATTCTCAATCTATTTCCTCTCCCCATCATGAAGGTCCCACTGCAATACTCTGGGTGCTGTGGGAGAGAAACTGGTTTCTCCAACAGCATTCAGTACAGTTGAGAAAGCCAAGCACACACTCACCACTCTCGCTTTCCTCCATGGGAGAGGTCACCAGTGGCTAGTTCAGCCCCAGGCTGTGCCACCTTGGAGAAGGTCAGACTGACAAAATTCCTCCTACCATCTTCAATGCACCTGAACTGTTTTTTTTTTTTTTATTTGCTCCAATAGAGTGCTGGCATCTCTCCTCAAGAAACCTATACTTCTACATAGGCACTTTTATCCATGTCCATGGGTTTCTGCCCAGGTCAGCATTCTCCAGATGCTCCTGACCACAGCTGAGAGGTGCTAAAGCCATTTTACAGTCTCCTGATGGTTCCACAACCCAGAGTGAGGTCTGTCTGCCTAAAGCTAGGTACCTGATGGTTACTGTAGATATTCAGTAAGAACATGATGGCCTTTCAACCTTGTTCAATTTACTGTTTGCTTGTTTAACTTGAGGAGTCACTCAGGGGTCATGAGGATTTGTGATTTTGTTTTGCAGAAGAAAAAGAATGCCTTTGAGGAGTCTGTGATCACTGGATGGTTGGCACCCAGCAGCCATTGACACCCAGAAGTCAGATTGCCCAGAGACTTATGGGTAGTGATCACTTGGTTTCTCTGAGTCCCTTAGCTCTATAAATCTCCCATGCGGGGCCGCCCGGTGACACAGCAGTTAAGTCCGCATGTTCTGCTTCTCGGCTGCCTGGGGTTCACTGGTTCCGATCCCGGGTGCGGACATGGTACCAGTTGGCAAACGCCATGCTGTGGTAGGTATCCCACGTATAAAGTAGAGGAAGATGGACATGGATGTTAGCTCAGGGCCAGTCTTCCTCAGAAAAAAAAAGGAGGATTGGCAGATGTTAGCTCAGGGCTAATCTTCCTCAAAAAAAAAAAAAAAAAAAAACACTCCCATGCTTTCTGCTCTTGTTCATGCAGATTTGAGAGAATGTATGCTCCAGCCTTCTCATTTTAGCCAATTCAAACAAACTTTTCTCCATCTCCAAAGACTGATTTCTCAGCGTTTGGCTTACTGGGCATCGGACACACAAACTTGAGATTAAGAAGGTCAATATCATGCCTATTACTTGACGCATAGATGAATAAAACTCCTCCCACATTCCTTGGCTCATGGTGCCAGATCCCACAACTCCTACAGAGGGACTTTTGTAAATGGATGCCATAATTTAGTTGCTAAAAGAGGAGGACAAAAAGGAGGGATATCTTATGCTACCATGATGCTGACGTCACCTACTATAGTTAATTATTAATAATAATTATTAGTAGAGTAAAAATAATTAAAAATAGGACTTTCTATTTATACCAATCTGAACCCGCTGCTCAAAATCTTCCACTGCCTTTCCATCTCACCACCTTCACCCATGCCTCTCAAACTTATCATCTACCACGACCTCTGCCCAATTCCTTTTGTGTTAGCATCTTTTAACATATTTTTGTTCCTCAAAATTACTAATCACATTTCCACCACAGGCTCTTTCATTTTGATTCTCCCTTTGTCTGGAATACCCTCCTTGAAAGATATACACAGCTCCCTCATTTAGTTCGGTTCTGCTCAAATGTCAGTTTTTCAGAAAGGCACATTCTAACCTTCCAAGATATGATGTCAATCTTCCCTACCCACCCCCATCTGCCCAGCAATCCTTATACTTTTATTTTAATCATCTCTTATTCACCCCATTGGTGAGGGAGGGATTCCTGCCCTAGGGTTATACGAATAGCAGGACAAACAACACCAGAGACTGCAGAGATGAAAACAAGAGCAGTTTATTGATCACATATACTAATAGCCCCAGAGAAGGGAACATCATACACAATGCAGGGCCTCATGAAGTTTGCACTTGGGACAGAGTGAACAACCAGGGGCTGTGAGAGGCAGATTTTTAGTGTCAAGGGGACAGGGTATCATGTGATTGCCTTGCTTGAGTAATTCTGTGGACTGGCAGGGAGCTGAAGCCCTCTTACAGGAATAAGCAAGAACTGTACCTGGTCCCATTGATAAGGATGATTGGTTGGCTAGAGGACTTTATCCATGGGAACAGAATAAGGAGGGGAAATTCTGGTTAGGCAATTTGAGATCCTCACAATTTCACCAGATTTCAAGGCGGAATATAATATTGAGCCTAAATTTTGGATATTACACCACATCACTGTTTTACTTTTCACTGTAGCCCTTAGTTATCACCATCTATATTGTTTAGTGAAAAAAGTCCAGTTATTGTATATGTCTCTGTGTGTGTGTGTGTGTGTTGCATTGTGATGGTTAATTTTATGTGTCAAGTTGATTGGGCCACAGGGTGTTCAGACACTTAGTTATACATTATTCTGATTATTCTGGGTGTGTCTGTAAGGTTGTTTCTGTACGAGATTAACAGTTGAATTAGTAGACTGAATAAAGCAGATTGCCTTCCTCAATGTGGTGGGCATCAACCAATTTATTACAGGACTCAATAAAACAAAGTTTGTGTAAAAGAATTTGTTCTCTGGCTGACTGTCTTTGAGCTGGGATATTGGTCTTCTCCTGCCTTTGGACTCAGAGTGGAACTTATACCATCAGCTGTCCTGGTTCTCCGGCCTTCAGACTCAGACCATCTCTTCTAGGTCTCTATCATGCTAACCATAGATCTGGAGACTTCTCAATTTCCATAACAGCATGATCCAATTCCTTATAATAAATCTCTCTCTCTCTTTCTCTCTCTCTCTTCCTCTGAGATTGCTACAATTATTCAAAAATAGAATCTTACCCAGTGACTGGCTGAATTACAATGCAAGTTCAACTCCCAGCTCACAGGGCTTCTACTGTTCAAGTGAAAGCATTTGTTGGGAAAGAAATGGATCCTTTAAATTGGAATGTATATGTGTGGGAAGACTCAGATGAAATTTGGGACACTGAAACCCTGAATTGTGATGAGTCTTTTTTGCCAGTGGAAGAGAACTCCATCCACGGTGTGAGCTGTGTTTCTATCCCCAGTGGGACAGGTCCCTCCACCACCATCTGAGAGGATTGACCTTGCATTGTCTGAGGAAATTGTTAATGGCCTCCCCTGAGGCAGTTACCCTGCCAGGCAATGCTAATTATCCTAAGGACTCACGCCAACACCTCTCTTTGCTTCTAGACCTTTATCTAGACTCAAGCCCCAGCAGGTCTCTAAAGGTTACTGAAACCAAAGTGGGTTTGCCTCCTGGCAAGTTAAGACTCTCCACCAGAAGCAAGTTGTCTCACAAAGTAAAACATATTTGCAACAAATAGGAGACCATGAGGAATCATTTCCAAAGTCATGGAGTCCCTGAACAAAAGGAAGCAGGGACTTTTTATCTCAGATGGAGAAGGAATATTCAAAAAGGAGAAGTGGGCATTTGCTTGTGGAGGTTCGGTTGGAAAACATGCTTCTACATACACTACAGGTTATGGTAATAAGGTCTAAGCTCCTCCTGGAGAGATCTTAGCATTAAAAATAATGCAAAGGTCATAGGCAGGCTTAATTCTTGTGGTGAGGCTTGGTCTAGTTCAGGGTGTTTGGTGATTACATCTCCTTAATGTAACAGAAGGAAAAAACAATTTGGAAAAACAGTTAAATGCTTCCAAACCCACTCTCTTGAGTTCCTCGGGGCAACTAGTCAGTGACAATTTAAGACCTACTCACCAACACAGGGAGGATAGAAGACACATCTTTCACCACAACTCTGATAAATAAATTTCTGAGGGGAATCCAAGCATCCTTGGAAAGCTCTTTAATTGCTCTTCTACGTAGGCAAGACCTTTTCATGGGACTGCAGTCACTGAATTGGCAAATCTAAATACAATGGGAATAATTGGATTCCAGGTGGCAGGAGCCAAGTGTCAGCACTCAGCCACCAAAGTCAAGGTGAATGTGGTTGCTATAATGCACAGTCAAGTCAAAGCAACAATCAGAATAGTCTGACTCATGCAGACCTATGCTGTTGGTTCATTGATTATGGTGATTGTGAAACCAAAATAGATAAGGAACCTACCAAATTCTTATTTCATCTGTATAAGAAGAAAAGTTCTGGGTGATGTGAACAAAAGTCTAAAGTGGGTCATAAAAAGAGAGTCAAGGATCCGCAATTAATTCCCAGTCTTGAGCCAGTTTACTTACCCAGAACTCCTTGAATGAAGGAAAGGCCAGGTTCCATTGAGGAATGACTCAAGTACACTGGCCAAAATTTTACACTGTTACTCTTTCTCCCAGCCTCCCCAAAGGGACCAATGGCCTTGTATCAATGGAACTGCATTAGAGAAAGTGAAATAATCAGAATTTTGGGGCACTACCAGACTTTGGATCTCGAAGAACACTAATTCTAGAAGACCCAAAACATCACTACAATTGACCATTCAGAATAGGGGATTATGAAAGTCAGGTGATCAGTGAAATTTTAGCTCAGATCCATCTTATAGTGAGAGCAGAAGGTCCCCTAACCCATCTTGCAATTATTTATCCACAGAATGCATAATTGGAATAGATATACTCAACAACTAGCAGGGTCCTCACATTGTTTCTCTGACCTAAGGCAGGGAGGGAGGGTTCCTGAGTGGAGTGAGGGCTATTATGGTGGATTCGGCCAAATGGAACCAAGTAGAACTGCCTCTACCTAGTAAAATAATAAACTCCAAGAAATAACAAGTTCTTGGAGGAATTGCAGTGATTAGTGCCACCATTAAGACTTAAAAGAAGCAGGGGTGGTGACTCCCACAACATCCCCATTCAATTCTCCTATTTGGTCTGTGCATAAGTCAGAAGGATCTTGGAGAATGACAGTGGATTATTGCAAGCTTTAACAGGTGGTGACTCCAATTGCACCTGCTGTACCAGATGTGGTTTTATTGCCTGAGCAAATTAACACATCCCTTGGTACCTGGTATGCAGCTACTAATTTGCCAAATGCCTTTTTATTCATCTCTGTCCATATAGTCCACCAGAAGCAGTATTATTTCAGCTGGCAAGACCAGCAATATACCTTCATGTCATATTTTAGGGATATAGCAACTCTCTAGCTCTATGTCATAATTTAATTCACAGGGATCTTGTTCACCTTTTGCTTCAACAAGATATCACACTCATCCATTATATTGAGGACATTGTACTTATTGGACATAGTGATCAAGAATTAGCAAAGGAAACCATCAACAAAATGGAAAGACAACCCATCAAGTGGCAGAATATATTTGCAAATCACATATCCAACAAGGGGTTATTTTCCAAAATATATAAAGAACTCATACAACTCAACAACAAAAAAATGAATAACTTGATCAAAAAATGGGCAGAGGATATGAACACACATTTTTCCAAAGAAGATATACAGATTGCCAACAGACACATGAAAAGATATTAAACATCACTAATTATTAGGGAAATACAAATCAAAACTGCAATGAGATATCACCTCACAACCATCAGAATGGCTTTAATTAATAAGACAAGAAATAACAAGTGTCAGAGAGGATGTGGATAAAAGGGAAATCTTATACACTGCTGGTGGGAATACAAGCTGGTGCAGCCACTCTGGAAAACAGTATGGATATTTTTCAAAATATTAAAAATAGAAATGCCATATAATCCAGCTATTCCACTTTGGAGTATTTATCCAAAGAACATGAAATCAATAATTCAAAAAGATATATGTGCCCCTGTGTTCATCACAGCGTTATTCACAATAGCCAAGATGTGGAAGCAACCCAAGTGCTCATCAATGGATGAATGGATAAGAAGATGTGTGTATACATATAATGGAATACTACGCAGCCATAAAAAGACAGAATTGTGCCATATGCAGCAACATGAATGGACCTTGAGGGTATTATGTGAAATATGTCAGACAGAGAAAGATAAATACTGTATGATTTCACTCATATGTGGAAGATAAACAAACAAACACATCTATAAGGAGGACAGATTAGTGGTTAACAGAGGTGAAAGGAATGGGGAGAGGGTAAAAGCCGTAAAGGAGTACATATGTGTGGTGACAGATAAAAGCTGGACTATTGGTGGTGAACACAACGCAGTCTACAAAGAAACAAATATAGTGATGTACACCTGAAATTTACACAATACTGTAAGCCAATATGGCCTCAATAAAATAATTTTTTAAGAAAAGAATTAGCATCTACTATTGACTGAATGGTAAGACATTTTCCAGGGTGAGAAATAAATTGGACAAAATTTCAGGGTCCTTCTACCTCAGTGAATTATCTAGGGCAGTGGAGTGTAGGGTATCTTGAGATATCTCTTCTAAGATGAATGTTATAGACTGAAGGTTTTGTCCCTCCAAAATTCTTATGTTGAAATCTAATCCCCAATGTGATGGTATTTGGAGGTGAGATCATTGGGAGCCTATTAGGTCATAAGAGTGGAGTTTCATGAATTGGATTAGTGTCCTTATAAAAAAGACCCCGGAGAACTTCCTTGCCCCTTCCACTGTGTGAGGACGCAGCAAGAAGACAGCTGACTATGAACCAGAAAGTGGGGTTCAATAGAGACTGAATCAGCACCTTGATTTTGGACTTCCCAGCCTCCAGAACTATGAGACATACATTTTGTTTTTTTATAAGCCATCTAGTCTATGGTATTCTGTTATAGTTGCCCAAACTAAGACAGTGAAGGATAAGTTGTTCTGTTTGGCCCCTCCTACAACCAAAAGAAAGAGGCACAATGCCTAGTGGGCTTCTTAGGACTTTGAAAACAATATTTTAACCATTTAGTTGTCTTACTCTGGCCCATTTACCAAGGGACCTGAAAAGCTACTAGATTTGTGTGGAGCTCAGAACAAGAGAAGGTTCTGCAACAGGTTCATGCTTCTGTACAAGCTGTTCTGCCACTTGGAGCATATGATTCAACATATCCAATGGTGCTTGAAGTGTCAGTGGCAGATAGAGATGTTCTTAGGAGCCTTCAGCAGGCCCCCAGAGATGAATCATAGAAAAAGCCTTCAGGATTTTGGAGTAAAGCCCTGCAATATTCTGTGCATAACCACTCTCCTTTTGAAAAAAATATTTTGACTTGTTACTGGGCCTTATTAATAACTGATTGCTTTAAGTGATGTCAGCAACATGATGGAGTGAGTTGTTGCCTTTCTCTCTCCCCCTTTGAACTACAATTAAATGGACAGTCATTGATCAGGGGAGGATACCCACACAGCACATCAGGATGCCTGAGAGATCAGGACGGCCATACATCTGAAGGTGGGTGGACTGTGCCTCAGGGAGGCAGTAGAGACAGGTGAGCACCCTCCGGCCTCCAGGCAGTCCAGTACACACATGTGACTTCTCCCCTGGCTGGAGCACTCATAGCACCACTGCAGCCCTGAGGGTGGGAGCATGCCTTGGTGCAACTGTGAAAACAGGTGAGAGCAGCCCTGAGCCGCCACATGACCACTTCCCTATCTGGTGGGAAAGTCCACAGGGCTGTGTGGTCCACAGGGTGCTGTTCAGGCTTGGACCATTGGGGAGGCCCTGCACACCAAGCAGATAGGCTGGTGTGACGTAGGAGCAGATGGCAGAGCTGCAAGCAAAGGTGAAATAAGGTCCTGGCTGCCTCAAATGCCCATGGTATTACTGCAGCCCTAAAGTGGTATGCACAACTTGGTGGGACTGTGGGGGCAGGAAGCAGCAGACCTGAGCCCACACATGATCACTCTCTGGTCCAGAAGGAGAGCTCAGAGTCCCACTGTGGTACCAGGGAATAGCTATAGATTGGACCCAGTAGGGAGGCCCTGCTCACCAAGCACAAGAGTTGGAGTGACCTAGGAGCAGACAACATCTGTAGCCTGGGTGAACAAGCTCCCAGCTGCTGCAAAACCCCCATAGTACCAATGCAGCCCCAAAGGGTGAAGCGTGACTCAGCAGAACCATGGGAGCAGGCGACAGCAGACCTGAGCTCCTGTGTGATCACTCTCTTGTCCACTGGAAGGGTCCACAGTCTCACCGCAGTCTCAGGGAGTGGCTCTGTCTCAGAAACAGTTGGGAGGCCCCACCCACCAAGCACAACAGCTGATGTGATCTAGGAGCAGATGGCAGTGGAGCTGCGAGTCAGGAGGAATGATTCCATGGCTGCTGTGAAAGCACATAGTACCACTGTGGCCCCAAAAAGGGGAACATGTCTCAGGAGGACTTTGGGATCAAGTGGCAGCAGCCCTGACACCCATGTGATTTCTTTCCCATTCAGTTGGAGATCCCACAAGACCACTGCGATATCAAGGAGTGGTAGGCTCAGAGAGACACAGCTGACAGGGATCACAGCAGGCTCAGATTACACAGTCCCTGCTCCCCCAGTGCCAGCAGGTGGAACCTTAACATTATCACTATGCAATGGCACACATGCACTCCCTCAAATGGTATGAAGAAATATATTAATACTCCAGCTCAGAAGGTAAAAGACAAACACCCAGAAATCAATCCTGAAGGCTCAGAAACCTATAATCTAAATGGCAGAGAATTCAAAATAGCCATCATAAAAAAAAAAAAAAAACTCAACAAGTTTCAAGAGAATGCAGAAAGACAGTTCAATGAAATCAGGAGCAAAATGATTGAACAGAGGGAGTTCTTCACTAAAGAGATCAAAACTACAAAGAAAAACTAATCAGAAATGTTGGAGATGAAAAAGACAATGGATATGAAACATAAAAATCTAGAGTCCTTAAATAAATGAGCTGATATTATGGAAGACAGAATTAGCAATCTAGAGAATAGGAATACAGAAATGCTTCAGATGGAGGAGAAGAGAGAACTAACACTAAAAAGAAATGAATAAATTCTCCAAGAAATAGCCAACTCAATTAAGAAATGCAACATAAGGGTTATAGGTATTCCAGAGGGAGAAAGGAGCAGACATTGTTCAAAGAAATAATAGCTAAGACCTTCCCAAACCTGAAGAAGGAGCTGGAAATACATATAAATGAAACCAATATAACTCCTACTTACATCAATGTAAAAAGAACTTCTCTAAGGCATATATTAGTAAAGGTGGAAAAACTCAGTGACAAAGAAAAAGTATTAAGGACAGCAAAGCAGAGGAAAATAACTCACAAAGGAACCCCTATCAGGCCTTAAGCAGATTTCTCAGGAGAAACCTTAAAGGCTAAGAGAGAGTGGAATCATATATTCAAAATTCTGAAAGACAAAAACATTCATTCAAGAATACTATATCCAATGAAAATATCCTTCATATTTGAAGGAGAAATAAAATCTTTCCAAAATAAATAAAAGCTGTGGGAGCTCATTGCCACAAGACCCACCCCCCCCGCCAACAATATTTCATCAAGAAAGCACTCACACCTAAAAAAAATAAAGAGGTTACAAAGCCTTGAGCAAGGAGACTAATAGGCAGACAAAATCAGAAAATTGAAACTCTCTATCAGAACAGATTACAAACACTTAATTATAACTCTAAAGACAAAGGAAAGGAAATAACATAAGTAAATATAATCACTTTATTTTAACCACAAATTCACAATACATAATGGAATAAGTTGTGACAATAACTTAGAATGGGAAGAGGAAAGGGATGCGACCTGCTTAGACTAAGGGAATAATAGGCTATCAGAGAATGGCCTATCTCTTCTCTGATATATTTATACAAACCTCACAATAACCACTAAAAAAAAATCAGAACAGGGACACAAATGAAAAATAAAGAGGAAACCATCATGAAGGGCCACCAAACTGAATTGGAAGTCTGAAATACACGAGGATAAGAAGCAAGGGAAATACAAAACAACTGGAAAACAGGTGATAAAATGGTAGCATTAAGCTCTTGTTTATCAATAATCACTCTAAAAGTAAATGGATTGAATTCCCCAATCAAAAGACACAGAGTGGCTGGATAGATTAAAAAAACACACAACAATTGCCTGCCTCCAGGAAACACATCTCAGCTCAAAAGACAAACATAGGCTTAGAGTGAAGGGATGGAAGAACATACTCCAAGTGAATGGCAAACAAAAGAAAACAGGTGTTAACACAATATATCAGACAAAGTAGACTTCAAAATAGAAAATACAATGAGATACAGAGGGATAGTATATAATGATAAAAGGGACACTCCACTAAGAGGACATAATACTTATAGATATATATGCACCTAACACAAGAGGACTGAAGTGCATAAAGCAACTATTAATTGACCTTAAAGGAGACAATAACAGCAACACAATAACAGTAGGGGACCTTAACACCCCACTGCCATCAATGGATACATCTACCACACAGAAAGTCAGCAAGGAAATAGTGAAACTAAACAAAAAACTAGAGCAGATCGACTTAATAGATATACATAGAACACTCCATCCAAAATCAGTAGAACACACATTCTTCTCAAGTGCACATGGAACATTCTCAAAGATAGAACATATGTTGGGAAACCCAGCAAGCCTCAATAAATTTAAGAAGATTCAAATCATATCAAGCATCTTCTCTGACCATAATGCAATGGAACAATGAAACTAAAAGCTGTTTCTTTAAGAAGATCAACAAAATTGACAAACAGGCCAACTCACTAAGAGAAAAAGATAGAAGGCTCAAATAAATAAAACTAGAAATGTAAGGGGAGAAGTTGCAAAAGATACCACAGAAATACAAAGGATTATAAGAGAATGCTACGAAAAATATGCCAACAAATTGGACAATCTAGAAGAAATGGATAAATTCTTAGACTTATACAACCTCCCAAAACTGAACCAAGAAGCAATAGAGAATCTGAATAGACTGATTACAAGTAAAGATATTGAAATAGTAATCAAAAACCTCCAAAAGAATAAAAGTTCAGGCCAGGTGGCTTCTCTGGAGAATTCTACCAAACATTCAAAGAAGATCTAGTACCTATCCTCCTCAAACCACTCCAGAAAATTGAAGATGGAACATTACCTAACACATTTTACAAGGCCAACATCACCCTGATCCCAAAAGCAGATAAGGACAACACAAAGAAGTAACACTACAGGTCAATATCGCTGATGAACATTGATGCAAAAAGACTCAACAAAATATTAGCAAACTGAATACAGCAATACATCAAAAGGATCATTGAACATTACCAAGTGAGATTTATACAAGAGTCACAGGGATGCTTCAACATCCATAAATCAATCAACGTGATACATCACATTAACAAAATGAGGATTAAAAACCACATCATGTCAATAGACATTGAGAAAGCCTTTGACAAGATCCAACATCTATTTATGATAAAAACTCTCAATAAATGAGTATAGAAGGAAATTACCTCAACATAATAAAGGCCGTATATGCCAAATCAGCTGGCATTATCATAGTCAATGGGGATAAATCGAAAGGCATTCCTCTGAGAACAGGAACAAACAAGGGTGCCCAGCCATGCCACTCGTATTCAACATAGTCCTGGAGGTTTTGTCCAGAGCAATTAGGCAAAAAAAGTAAATAAAAGGTATACAAATTGACAAGGAGGAAGTGAAACTCTCACTGCTTGCAGATGATATGGTTTTATACATAGAAAAGTCTAAAGAATCAATTGGAAAACTATTAGAAATAGTCAACAACTACAGCCGAGTTGGGGGGTAAAAAAGCAAGTCACAAAAATCAGTTGCATTTCTATACTCTAATAACAAACTAACAGAAGTAGAACTCAAGAATACTATTCCATTTAAAATTGCAACAAAAAGAATGAAATATTTAGGAATAAACTTAACAAAGGAGGTGAAAGACCTACACAATGAAAACTTGACATTATTGAAAGAAATTGATGATGACGTAAACAAATGGAAAGATAGTCCATGCTCATGGAATGGATAAATAAACATAGTTAAAATGTCTGAGTTACCTAAAGCAATATACAGATTCAATGAAATCCTAATCAGAATCCCAATGACATTCTTCACATAAATGGAACAAAGAATCCTAAAATTCTTGGGGAGAAACAAAAGACACCGAATAGATAAAGCAACCCTGTGTAAAGAGAACAAAGTTGGAGTAATCACAATCCTTGACTTCAAAATATAGTACAAAGCTATATTAATCAAATTGCCTTGATAATGGTACAAAAACAGACATACAGATCAATGTAACAGAAATGCAATCCCAGAAATAATACAACACTTATACACGCAGTTAATCTTTGTCAAAGGAGGTAAGAACATACAATGGAGAAGGGAAAGTCTCTTCAATAAATAATGTTGGGAAAACTGGATGGTCACATGAAAGAGAAGGAAGGTAGACCATTATCTTTCACCATACAAGAAAACTAACTCAAAATGGATTAAAGACTTGAAGGTAAGATGTGAAACCATAAAACTCCTAGAAGAAAATATATACAGTACACTTTTCTTTTGAGGAAGATTAGCCCTGAGGTAACATTTGCCACCAACCCTCCTCTTTCTGCTGAGGAAGATTGGCCCTGAGGTAACATACATGCCCATCTTCCTCTATTTTATATGTGGGACGCCTGCCACAGCATGGCTTAACAAGCGGTGCATAGGTCTGCACAAGGGATCTGAACTGGCAAATCCTGGGCTGCTGAAGCAGAATGTGTGAACTTAACTGCTGTGGCACCAGGCTAGCCCCTATGCAGTCCACTTTTTGACATTGCTCTGAGAAGGATCTTTTCAAATACCTTATCTATTCAGGCAAGGGAAACAAAAGAAAAATTAAACAAATGGGACTTCCTCAGACTAAGAGCCTCTGTAGGGCAAAGGAAAGCATGAACAAAATGAAAAGATCACCCACCAACTGGGAGAAAATACTTACAAATCATATATCTGACCAGGGGTTAATCTCCACAATATATAAAGAACTCACACAACACAACAACAAATAAACATGTCGGTGTTGTAATCCAATGTACACATCAGGATAGATGCAGAGAGGGCTGATGGCCACTCTGAGTTTATTATAACCAGCGTTTCAATATATACATAGCTTACATCTGTTAAACATACACAGGTGTTCTGGCTGAAGTAATTAGCGAATGCCAAGAATTCTTAGTGATTTCTCAAGGAGCCCTCCCTTGGCCTCTGTTTTGATATTATCATGTTATTGCTGTGCTCCTATATTTTTATCTCGGAGCAGGCAAGGTCTCTTAGGCAACGGTCCCTCCTGCTCCCAATATCGATATCATTTCTCCATCTGTGCCCCCAGGTGGCTACCGCCTGGCTTAGGTTGCACCCCCCCCCCCCGGAGGTCTTACCCATCATTGGCTAACCGGCCTTCTCACCTCCGGCTCACAGTTTGTTGGCAAGCCTTTTCCAGTGATTATTAACCCTTCCTGTGTCAGGGGCGGCTACAAAACAAACAACCAGATCAAAAAATGGGCAAAGCCCACATTTCAATAAGCACTCTAAATGTAAATGGATTGAACTCTCCAATCAAATGACACAGAGAGGCAGGATGGATTAAAGAACAAGACCCAGCAAAATGCTGCCTCCAGGAAACACACTTCAGCCCCCAAAACAAACACAGACTCAGAGTGAAGGGATGGAAGGTGATACTCCAAACTAATAATGAACATAAGAAAGTAGGTGTTGCCATACTTATATCTGACAAAGTAGACTTCAAAGGAAAACAGGTAAAGAGAGACAAACAGGGGCAGTTTATAATGATAAAAGGGACACTCCACCAAGAAGACATAACACATATAAATATATATGCACCCAACAGAGGAGCACCAAAGTACGTGAAAGAACTATTAACAAAACTAAAAGGAGATATCAACAACAGTACAATAAGAGTAGGGAACCTCAACACCCCACTAACATCAATGGATAGATCATCCAGACAGAAAGTCAACAAGGAAATTGTAGAATTAAATGAAAAACTGGACCACATGAACTTAACAGACATATATACAACACTCCATCCAAAAACAGCAGGTTATACATGCTTCTCAAGTGTGCATGGAACATTCTCAAGGATAGACCATATGTTGGGAAACAAAGCAAGCATCAACAAATTCAAGAGGGTTGAAATAATATCAGGCATTTTTTCTGACCATAATGCTATGAAACTAGAAATCAACTACAAGAATAAAGTCGGGAAAGGGGCAAAAATGTGGAGATTAAATAACATGCTACTGAACAACCAATGGATCATTGAAGAAATTAAAGGAGAAATGAAATATTATCTGGAGACAAATAAAAATGAAAACATGCCATACCAACTCATTTGGGATGCAGCAAAAGTGGTCCTAAGAGGGAAATTCACTGCAATACAGGCTTATCTCAATAAACAAGAAAAATCTCACATAAGCAATCTCAAACTACACCTAACAGAATTAGAAAAAGAAGAACAAACAAAGCCCAAAGTCAGTAGAAGGAGGTAAATAATAAAAGTTAGAGCAGAAATAAATGAAATTGAAACAAAAAAAGACAGTAGAAAGGATCAATGAAACAAAGAATTTGTTCTTTGAGAAAAAAAACAAAGTTGAAAAACCCTTTGCCAGCCTTACTAAGAAAAGAAGAGAGAAGACTCAAATAAATAAAATTAGAAATAAAAGAGGAGAAATCACAATGGATACCACAGAAATACAAAAGATTATAAGAGAATACTATGAAAAACTATATGACAACAAATTGGACAACCTAGAAGAAATGGATAATTTCTTAGACTCTTACAACCTCCCAAAACTGAGTCAAGGAAGAAATAGAGAATCTGAATAGACCAATCACAAAGAAATTGAAGCATTAATCAAAAACCTCCCCCAAAATAAAAGTCCAGGACCAGACAGCTTCTCTGGAGAATTCTACCAAATATTCAAAGAAGATTTAATACCTATCCTTCTCAAAGTATTCCAGGAAATTGAGGAAGATGGAGCACTTCTTGACACATTCTATGAAGCAAATGTCACCCTGATCCAAAAACCAGACAAGGGCAACACAAAGAAGGAAAACTACAGGCCAATATCACTGATGAACATAGATGCAAACATACTCAACAAAATTCAGGCAAACCGAATACAGCAATACATTAAAAAGATCACACACCACCATCAAGTGGGATTTATACCAAGGACACAGGGATGGTTCAACATCTGCAAGTCAATCAACGTGATACACCACATTAACAAAATGAGAAACAAAAACCACATGATCATCTCAATAGATGCAGAGAAAGCATTTGATAAGATCCAGCATCCATTTATGATACAAACTCTCAATAAAATGGGTGTAGAAGGAACGTACCTCAACATAATAAAGGCCATATATGACAAACCCACAGCCAACATCATAGTCAATGGGCAAAAATTGAAAGCCATCAATCTGAGAACAGGAAAAAGACAAGGGTGCCCACTCTCACCACTCTTATTCAATATAGTACTGGAGGTTTTGGCCAGAGCAGTTAGGCAGGAAAAAGAAATAAAAGGAATCCAAATGGGCAATGAAGAAGTAAAACTCTCACTGTTTGCTGACGACATAATCTTATATATAGAAAACCCCAAAGAATCCATTGGAAAACTATTAGAAATAATCAACAACTACAGCAAAGTTGCAGGGTATAAAATCAACATAAATACATCAGTAGCATTTTTATACTCTAACAATGAACTAACAGAAAAAGAACTTGAGAAGACAATTTGGACAAAAAGAATAAAATACCTTGCGGTAAATTTAACCAAGGAAGCGAAAGACCTATACAACTAAAACTACAAGACTTTCCTGAAAGAAATTGATGATGACATAAAGAGATGGATAGACATTCCATGCACATGGAATGGAAGAATAAACACAGTTAAAATGTCCATACTACCTAAAGCAATCTACAGATTCAATGCTATACCAATAAAAATCCCAATGACGTTCTTTACAGAAATAGAACAAAGAATCCTAAAATTCATATGGGGCAACAAAAGACCCCGAATTGCTAAAGCAATCCTGAGAACAAAGAACAAAGCTGGAGGAATCATAATGCCTGAGTTCAAAACATACTACAAAGCTACAGTAATCAAAACAGCATGGTACTGGTACAAAGAAAGGTGCACAGATAAATGGAACAGAATTGAAAGCCCAGAAATAAAACCACACATTTATAGACAGCTAATCTTAGACAAAGGGGCTGAGGGCACACAATGGAGAAAAGAAAGTCTCTTCAACAAATGGTGCTGGGCAAACTGGAAAGCAACATGTAAAGGATGAAAATTGACCATTCTTTTTCACCACTCACAAAAATAAACTCAAAAAGGATCAAAGACCTAAAGGTAAGCCCAGAAACCATAAGGCTTCTAGAAGAAAATAGAGGCAGTACACTCTTTGACGTCAGTATCAAAAGAATGTTTTTGGACACCGTGCCTTCTCAGACAAGGGAAACAATAGAAAGAATAAACAAATGGGACTTCTTCAAGGCAAGGGAAAAAAGGATTGAAACAAAAAGCAACCCACCAATTGGGAAAAAATATTTGCAGGTCATATATCCAACAAAGAGTTTATCTCCATACCATATAAAGAACTCACACAACTCAACAACAAAAAATCAAAAAACCTGATTAAAAAATGGGCAGGAGACATGAACAGACATTTCTCTAAAGAAGATATACATATGGCCAACAGGCACATGAAAAGATGCTCATCATCACTGATCATCAGGTAAATGCAAATCAAAACTACACTAAGATATCACCTTACACCCGTTAGAATGCCAGAAATAACCAAAACAAAAAGTAACAAATGTTGGAGACATTGTGTAGAAAAAGGAACCCTCATACATTGCTGGTGGGAATGCAAACTGGTGCAGCCACGATGGAAAACAGTATGGAGACTTCTCAAAAAATTAAAAATAGAAATACCACATGACCCAGCCATCCCACTACTGGGTATCTATCCAAAGAACATGAAATCAGCTATTCCAAAAGTCCCATGCACCCCTATGTTCATTGAAGCATTATTTACAATAGCCAAGATGTGGAAGCAACCTAAGTGCCCATCAACTGATGATTTGATAAAGAAGACATGTTATATATATGCAATGGAATACTACTCAGCCATAAAAAGGGATAAAATCATCCCATTCACAACAACATGGATGGACCTTGAGGGTATTATGTCAAGTGAAACAAGCCAGATAGAGAAAGACAATCTCTGTATGACTCCACTCATATGTGGAAGTTAAACATGTAGACAAAGAGAACAGATTAGTGGTTACCAGGGGAAAGGGGTGGTAAGGGGTGGGCACACAGGGTAAAGTGGTGCACCTACAACATGACTGACAAACAATAATGTACAACTGAAATTTCACAAGTTTGTAAACTATCATAATCTGAACAAGAAGTTTAAAAACATGGACAGAGCATATGAACAGACATTTTTTCCAGAGAAGTTACACAGATGGCCAACAGGCACACCAAAAGATGTTCAACATCTCTAATCATCAGGGAAATGCAAATCAAAGATAAAATGAAATATCACTTTATACCTGTTTGAATGGCTAGAATTACCAAGACAAAAACACCAAATGTTAGAGATGATGTGAAGAAAAGGGAACCCTTATACACTGCTGGTGGGAGTGCAAACTGGTGCAGTCAATATGGAAAAGAGTATGGAGATTTCTCAAAAAATTAAAAATCGAAATACCATATGACCTGGCTATTCCACTACTGAGTATTTATCCAAAGAGCTTGAAAGCAGCAATTCAAAGAGACTTATGCACACCTATATTCACTGCATCATTATTCACAATAGGCAAGATGTGGAAGCAACCCAAGTGCCCATCAACTGATGAGTGAATAAAGAAGATGTGGTATATATACACACAATGGAATACTACTCCACCATAAAAAAGACAAAATTGTCCCATTTTCAACAATATAGATGGAACTTGAGGGTATTATCTTAAGTGAGATAAGCCAGACAGTGAAATACAAACACTGTATGATTTCACTCATATGTTGAAGATAAACAAATTGATGGACAAAGAGACCAGATTAGTGGTTACCAGAGGGGAAGGGGGTTGAGGGGTGGGCATAAGGCTTAAAGGGGCACATATATATATAGTGACTGACAAATAATAATGTACAACTGAAATTTCACAATGTTATAAACTATTATGACATCAATAAAAAAAATACAAACTGATTCCTTAACCATTGCTCAACAAGTTACCTGTCAGACTTAGCGGCCCATCATGAACTTAGTATTATCTAATCCACCAAGTCATGAATTTGAGCATGCATAGCAGCACCCCATCATCAAATGAAGATCATATAAATGATTGGCCCAAGCAGATCCTAAAGGCATACATAAGTCATATGAAGAAGTGGCCCAAATGCCCATGATTTCTTCTCCTGACTTTTCTCTCCCAGCTCGCATCTATGGCTTCATGGGAAATTCCATACAATCGGTTGGCAGAGGATAGAAGACCAGAGGCTGATTTAGAGGTGATTCTGCATGATATGCATGCACTACCTTATCATGGGCATTTTCAGGATTACAATCCATTTCTGAGGCATCCCTGAAGGACAGTGGTGAAGAGAAATCCTCCAGTCAGGCAGAACTTTAAGCAGAGCACCTGGTTGTTCACTTTGCTTGGAAGGGGAAATGTCCAGATATGCAATTATATACCAATTCAAGGGATGTGGCCAATGGTTTGGCTGGATGATGAATGACTTGAAAGGAACATTAGGAAAATTAGTGAAAATGAATTTTGGCAAGAAATATGTGGATTATACCTGTTTGAATGGGCCAAAAATGTGAAGATATTTGTGTTCCATGTGAATGCTCACCAAAGGTGACCTCAGCAGAGCATGATTCATTCTACGAACACCAGTCAGCCTCTTTCTCTAGTCACCCCTGTCATTGCCCAATAACAAGGTGGATATTGTGGGAGGCTTAGGAGGATATACATGGGCTCAGCAACATTGACTTCCATGTGCCAAGGCCATGCTGGCTATGGCCACTGCTGAGTACTCAATCTGCCAGCAACAGAGATCAACACTGAGTCATAAATATGGCACCATTCTCCAGGATATCAGCCAGCTACATGGTGGCAGATTGGTCATACTGGATTGCTTCCATCCTGGAAGGGGCAGCATTTTGTCTTTACTGGAATAAACAGTTACTCTGGATACAGATTTGACTTCCCTGCAGGCAATCTTTCAGCCAAAACTGTCATTCATCGACTTATATAACACCTTGTACACCATCACAGTGTTCTAAATGGTATTGCTAGTGATCAAGAAACTCACCTCACAGCTAAGAAAAAAAAAGTGTGTCAATGGTTCATGCTCATGGAATTCACTGCTCTTATCATGTTCACAACCAGCTGTCAATAGAATGGTTGAACAGCCTTTTGAAGACTCTGAGCATCAGCAAGGTGGCACTACCTTGCAGGGCTAAGGCAAGGTTTTCCAGAAGGCTGCATATGCTCTGCATTAGTGTCTTATATATGATGCTGTTTATTCCATAGCCAAGATTCATGGACCCAGGTAGTGGTACCACTCACTATTACTCCTAGTGACCCACCAGCAAAATTTTTGCTTCCTATTCCCATGACCATATGCCCTGCTGGCCTAGACATCTTAACTCCAGAGGGAGGAATCCTTCCACCAGCATACACAACAATGATTCCATTGACCTGGAAGTTAAAACTGCTACCTGGTCACTTTGAGCTCCTTATGCCTTTGAATCAACAGGCAAAGAAGTGAGTAACTGCTGTCTATGATGATGGATGTTGACTACCAAGAGGAGATCGGACTAGTACTCCACAATGGAAGTAAGGAAGAGTATTTCCAGAATACTGGAAATCTCTTACGATGCCTGTTATTGTTATCATGCTCTGTAATTAGTCAACAGAAAACTACAACAACCCAATCCAGGTAGGACTATTAATGGTACAGTACCTTCAGGAATGAAGATTTGATACATCTCGCCAGATAAAGGACTACAGCCAGCTGAGATGCTTGCTGAAGGCAGAAGGAATAAGAATGGTCACTGGAAGCAAGTAGTTATTAATATCGGCTACAACCACATTATCAGTTACAGAAATGAGGACCGTAATTTTCATGAGTATATTTTCCTTATTTTGTTATGAATATGTTTGTATGTGTGTGTTTGTGTATGGTTAACAAATTTATTTTCTTCTCTCTTTTATTCCCTTATCCTGTAATGTAAGATGTATTGACTTTGTACCATAGTATTTAAGTATTGCTAATTTTACGTGCTAGTATTTAAGTTGCAGGATTCGAAAGAAAAGAGAAAACATCACTCAAGGTATTTACCTCCATTTCTGGAAAATGGGTTATTACATTTTCAATTGTACATGGGATAGTTGTATCATGTTAGCTTGAAAGTGTTACCTGTTACTGTCTTTATTTGGAGATTAAGTATGGTTTAAGGCAATGTATATGGGTGCCAAGCTGACAAGGGGAGGATTTGTAATGGTTAATTTTGTGTGTCAACTTGATGGCCATAAGGCGCTCAGATATTTGTTTAAACGTTATTCTGTGTGTGCCTGTGAGGGTGTTTCTGGATGAGATTAACATTTGAATCAGTAGAATGAGTAAAGCCGATTGCCCTCCCCAGTGTGGGTGGGCCACATCCAATCCATTGAAGGCTTGAATATAACAAAAAGGTTGAGAAGTAGAAAAATTGCTCTCTACCTGGGTGTCTTCAAGCTGGAATGTGAGTCTTCTTCTGTCTTTGGACTCAGACAGGAACTGTACCATTGGCTTTCCTGGGTCTCCAGCTTGCCAAATGCAGGTCTTGGGACTTCTCAGATTCCTTAATGGCATGAGCCAATTTCTAATAAATCTCTCTCTCTCTCGCTCTCTCTCTCTCTCTTTCTCTCTCTCTCTCTTTCCATCTCCTATTGCTTCTTTTTCTCTGGAGAACCCAGATGTATGTATGTATGTATGTATGTATGGATGGATGGATGTGCGTATATATCTACATGCACACATGTATACATATATATGATTGTGTGTTTATATACACAGTCACTCATTATTTGTGGATAGCATATTTGCACATTCTCCTGTTTGCTAAAATGTATTTATAACCCCCAAATCAGTACTCATGGCACTTTCATGGTCGCTCATGAAAATGTAAAAAATTTGAGTCATCTGACATGTATATTCCCAGCTAATATCAAA
This sequence comes from Equus quagga, assembly GCF_021613505.1. Lineage (NCBI taxonomy): Eukaryota > Metazoa > Chordata > Mammalia > Perissodactyla > Equidae > Equus > Equus quagga. The sequence goes on along the minus strand of NC_060276.1, from coordinate 21,771,082 downwards.
CAAGGCAATGCTCTGCCTTTTTGTTTCAGCTGTTATACAGAGATGACCAGAGGATGGAGACAGAAGGGGTCAATGCAGTGTAGTGCAAGAAACTCTGGCTCTAGGGACAGGTAGTCAGGACTTAATCCCAACTCTGACACCTGTTTGAGGGGGAGCCTCAGACAACTCACTTAACACTTCTGGACCTCGTTTTCTCTTTTGTAAGATAAAGTAGACTCTACTATGATGAATTGTTTTTAAGATTTAATGTCATAATCTGTGTGAGATGTACATGTGTGTGTGTATATCCCCTTTGAGCAATTGTTTCATATTTACTAATTCAGTGTTCACAAAGACTTTATAAAAAACAACTTATAGTGGGGCCAGCCCCATGGCCGAGTGGTTAAGTTCCCACGCTCTGCTTTGGCGGCCCAGGGTTTTGCCGGTTGGCATCCTGAGTGTGGACATGGCACCGCTCATTAGGCCACACTGAGGTGGCATCCCAAATGCCACAGCTAGGAGGATCCACAACTAATATGTACATCTATGTACTGGAGGGATTTGGGGAGAAAAAGCAGAAAAAAAAAGAGAGAAAAGAGAAGATTGGCAACAGTTGTTAGCTCAGGTGCCAATATTTAAAAATAAAAAAACTATAGCAAATAACCAGAATCAGCTGCACACATACACACATATATAATTCTATATAAATACATTTATGCCAAAGTTATTCTAATATGAAAAGATATATATAGTAGTCTCTCTTCTTTCATTTATATGATTTTTCCCTATCTTTATGTCTATTTATGATATTTAACTTATTCATAGTTTTTTACTTATTTAAATACTGCTATAAGAAAAAATTTTTCCAATTTGACTATTTCAATTTCATTAAAATGAAATCCTAAAACTTAAATTTCTTTGTCAAAGCTTGAAATGTTTAAATGTTGGTTAAACATCATATACATTGAGGTATATTGGTAAACTACTCTCCAGAAAGTTCCTACCAATTAATACTCTGGTTAGTAGTATTTGAGAGTTCCTGTATCTCCACACCCTCACCATTACTGGTTATTAAAATTCGTTAAATTGTTGGTCAATGTATTAGTTTGAAAAATGAAACATTTTTAAATTAGCATTTATTCGTTTACTAGCAGTATTAGTCATCTCATTCATTGGCCACTTAAATTTACATTTTGGTGACTTTCCTATTTACATCCCTTAAAAATTAGTTTCATAAGCTATTTTAAAATAAGAAACTGTACTAAAAGTGATTTATTTTTCCTACTAGAAAATGACATATTTTAATCAATTCGAATAGCAGAGTTGGTAGAGAATTTTATTAACTCTCAACTCTTCACTTTACATCTGTATATTAATGGAGAGAGAAAAATAAAGCTCTTATAGAGATATAACATGAGCTTCCTGCATCATCTGAGATGTTTAAATAAGCTTTTAAATAAAAAACTAAGTAAAAATAACAATTATTTGTTTATTTGCCTTCTTCACTCCACAGGACAGGGACTTGTCTATTTTATTCACTCCAGTAGCCCAAATACCTAGAATAGGATCTGTCATTTGGTGGGTGGTCAATAAATATTTGTTAAATGAATCAATAACTCTAGTTTTTGTTTGTTATTGCTTAACTGGATGGATGATGTTACCATTCATTGAGACAAGTTATATTGGAAGAGGACCAAGAATGAAGGAAAAAACTTGAGTTCTGTTTTGAAATCGTTGAGACTTTTTATAGAGACATAAGGTAAGCAGTTTAATGTATAGGTCTGGAACTCAGAAGAAACATGTGATCTGGAGATAAAACTTTCATATTTATCTGTGTATAAGTGGTAATGAAGCTATGCATATGAATAGGATTGTATTTTCTAGAGAGAGAAATCACAGAACAATAAGGACCCTACACTCAGCCTTGAAAACTTCCCTGTTTAATGCTGGATGGCACATTCTGAATCTGAAATGGTAATAGAGAAGGAGGGGCAAAGTAATAGTAGAAAAGCCAAGAGTTTGTGGGAAAACAAAGGAAACAGATGTTGTCAGTAATTATGCATAATCTTGATTTTATGTTTTTGTTTTGGGAGTTTTTTAATCAATAAATATTAAAGTTTTACTTATACGTGGTTTCACTTTATTCTTTTATAAAATTTCATACAATTAACTACGCTAATCAAAAAAAAAATTCAAATATGTATCCTGATTCTATTAGTTTCCTATTGTTGCTATAACAAATTACCACAAACTTAGTGGCTTAAAACTAAACAAATATATCATCTTACAGGTCTGGAATTCAGAACTCTAAAGTGAGTCTTACAAGGCTAAAATGAGGTCTTAGCAGGATTGGTTCTTTTGGGAAGCTTCAATGGAGAATGTTTCTTTGCCTTTACCAGCTTCTAGATGCCACCTACATTCTTTCATTTATGGCCTCCTCCTCCATCTTCAAATAGAGTAGCATAGCATCTTCTCTATTCTCTTAGCTCCTTCCTCCCTTCTAAATGGATCCTTGTGATTACATTGGGCCTACCCAGATGATCCAAGATAATCTTATTATCTCAAGATGCTTAACTTAGTCACATCTGCTAAGTCTTTTTTACCATGTAAAATAACTTATTCAGAGGTTCTAGGCATTTAGGAAATAGACATCTGTGGCTCATTATTCAGCCTACCACAATAACTTTTATTTCAGAAAATATAATCATCCTAAAAACATATAAAGTGTACTTCGGCCATGACACTAGCAGGTGACATAGTCAGAATGTGAAGGTCTCCAACACTAATTCCTTGACTAAGGGTCAGAACTTTACCAGGAAATAGAGAGATAGTAATAGTTTAATAACAATAAGAGAATGACATAAGTAATAATTAGCAATTAACAATTATTAATAATAGCATTATTATTTAAAAAGTAACGATTAATAATTATTAATAACTATTAATAATAAGTAATAATTACTGCATATCACAGAGATGGGAAATATAAGGCATTAGACCCAGGAAGGTAGGTTAGAAGTCTTTGAAATAGAAAAAGTTTGAAATAAAAAAGATTTGAATTCATGTAACTTTGGGAGAAAAAAAGAGAAAGAAATGTGAGAGAAATTGTAGTAAAGACCTAACTGAACATAAGTGATTGAGCTCAGATAGCAAACATAGATTTCATGATGAGAAGCTCCATGAAGAATAGGTTTGGGGATATAAGATGATGAATTCAGATTTAGGCATGCTGAGTTAGAAGCACTGGCAGAAGTTGAACTTTGAACATAGAAATGTTCACCATAACACTGATATTAAAGATCTGGACCTCAGGAAATAATGTCACTAGAGATATGAAAATCTTGCATTTGAAGGTGATAATTGAAATCATATGAGTGCATGAAATCACTGAGGGAGTGGGGGTATATATATACACACACACACACACACACAACGCACACACATACATACACACAAGCACTATATAGTATATTATATATATAGAAAGCCATGCATTATTCACAGTAGGTAAGAATATATAACAAATAAAATATCTGTCTATATGATATCGTGAAGAATATTTACAATTTTGCTTATGTAGAGCTCCTTTGCCCTAACAGAATACACTACCTGAAAATGTGAGATGAGCCTAAGTCTAAACCCTAATGCAAGATCTTTGGAAAACAAGCGAAATTAATGTTATTATTAAGAAGGAATGCAGGCAAATATCATTCTCAAAACAACAATCATCTTTACTGACAAGTAGAATTAATATATTTGTTAATTGTTATTCACATCTGCAGGAATCAGCCATTGTTGAGTTTTAATCTAGGACACATATAAACATCCATGAAGACTACATTTACACAAATGTATTATCAGATTCTACAGGGATTAGAATCATAAAATCAGTGGCACTCAGCTGCTTTAGCTCTCTAGGCATATATATTTCTGTCTTCATCAATCAGCTCTCAACCAGGGACAAATGCATGATTTGACTTTATACAGATTGTCCCATTGTTTAAAAGAAGGCTATTTAAATAACTTAACGTTCAGTTTTACCACTTCAGGGCATACTTTGAGCTGGGTAGATAGCTATGTTAGAACATTATTTTATGAAACTTGTCTCTGGGGAGCATTCTTCCAATCATCCTGCTCTTTTTTTTTCCCTTTTGTTGTGGAAGATTGGCCCTGAGCTAATATCCATTGCCAATCTTTCTCTTTGCTTGTGGAAGATTGTCCCTGAGCTAACATCTGTGTCAATCTTCCTGTATTTTGTATGCGGGATGCCATCACAGCATGGCCCAATGAGTGGTGCATAGGTCTGTGCCTAGGATCTGAACCCATGAACCCAAGCTGCCAAAGCAGAGTACGCAGAACTTTAACCACCCAGCCACAGGGTTGGCACCATTTAACGTAATTTTTAATTGTGGGGGATATATCTTGCACAACAGATACTTCTCAAGCACAAATCCATAATATAAGCACACATGTATATAAATACATAGTTCATTTCTGTATAATCTTTATATTTCTGACTCATTTATAATTGTTAATGGAATTCATGTCAATAAAACAGTTATGGAGAAAATGGATATTATATTTTTCTTTCTTTATTTTTTTGAGTAAGACTATCCTTGAGCTAAAATCTGCCAATCCTCCTCTTTTTGCTGAGGAAGACTGGCCCTGAGCTAACATCCGTGCCCATCTTCCTCTACTTTATATGTGGGACGCCTACCACAGCATGGCCTGCCAAGTGGTGCCACGTCTGCACCTGGGATCCAAACTGGCGAACCCCAGGCCGCTGAAGCAGAACGTGTGCACTCAACCGCTGCAGAACCGGGCTGGCCCTGATATTATATTTTTCTAAACTTGCATGCTTACATATTGTTCTTTCTTGAAAACTGATTACTTCCTCAGTATCATAGAATTGAGCGGTCGGCCCTGTGGTCGAGTAGTTAACTTTGCGTGTTCCACTTCAGTGGCCCACAGTTTCACCGGTTCAGATCCTGGGCACAGACACGGCATTGCTCATCAGGCCATGCTGAGGCAGCATCTCACATAGCACAACCAGAAAGACCTATAACTAGAATATACATCTATGTACTAGGTGGGGCTTTGGGGAGAAGAAAAGAAAAAGAAGATTGGCCACAGATGTTAGCTCAGGTGCCAATCTTTAAAAAAAACTTAAATTTTTTTAAAAATTGAAATATGTAACAAATTGAAAACAGTTATTGGAATGCATAGCTCACACAACAATCAGCCTCTGCCTTGTGTTGTGATTTTCCTACTTAATACTTAAATAAATCATAAGTATCAACCTTTTTCAGGCTTGTGACTTAGGGCGATTCAAGTATCATTATTCCCACTAACAAAGGAGACAGTTACAAACAGATTGGAAGTATACTATTAATTTATAGAAAGGGATGAAGTGATTGGAAATGGAGACTATCTTATTTACATGCCATTGGAAGTGAATATGGGGTAATTTATGCATCTTCCAGTTTACAAAGTATTTCTTCAGACAAGATTGTAAATTTTACATATTTTATGTGAAATCTATCACAGATTACATATACCACATGTATATGTGATTATTGCTTCAGAAACAATAATAAAATACACATGTAACCAATACTCAGCTAAGAAATATAGCATTGCCAGTGTTTTTAAGACCCTTTTGTACTTGGGTCTCATGTGTTCTCCCTTCATCCCTCCAGAGTAATCACTGTCCAGAATTTTGTATAATTTATTTCTCTTCTTTTCTTTATAGTTTCATCACAGCTGTGTGTATCTCTAAACTATAAGTTGCTTAAGTATATACTATTACTACTCTAAGTGCTGGGATCATAGAAATTTTAATATGCTTAACAATGTCTAAAATTAATTGATACCTAAACTTTTCCTGACATATATTAGAATAATTTAATTCCAATAATTCTTATCCCAAATTATATGTTCTCACCCAATGTTTAATTTTATCTTATCTAACCTTAAAAGATAGACATCACTAATATTATTTTATCAATGTATAAAGATTTACCCATTTGTATGGTGTTTTTGCTTATTTTTTGTGTGTTTCTTTAAAATCTCTTCTGAGTTTTTCTTCCTTCTGAAGAGCATCCCTTAAAAGTAAATCTCAGTTTTTGTTACCTCAAAATATTTTTATTTACCTTTATTTTTGAAAGAAAATTTCATTGCCTGTATACTTCTAACTTGACACAGTTATTGTCTTTCATTTTGATAAAGATATTATTTCATGGTCTTCTGGCTTCAATTATTGCTCTTGAGAAGTCAGTGTACTTGTCAGTTTTTGTAGGTTATCTGTATTCTCTCTGGCTATTTTTAAGATGTTATCATTTTTGTATTTTGTAGTTGTACTGTGATATAGAGTTATTTAATTTTATTTTTCTTGTGAGCTGCTGGTTTTTTGGTTCTTTATTTTGGTGTTATTGATACATTGTGGGAAATTCTCTGAGTCCTTCAAGCATATTCCATTATGTTCATTCTAAGCTAAGAGCCCTCACACATGCTCTTCCCTCTTCCTGGGATGATATTCCTTCTCTGGTTGCTTACTGTATCTATACTTCATCAAAAACCACCCTAAAATATTAGGACTTAAAACACCAATGATTTATTATTTCTCATGATTCTGTTATTTGACTGGACTCAGGTGAGAAGTACTTCTACTTCATATGGTGTTGGCTAGCATCACTATGTGGGTGAACTGAGATGGGAGCTTGACTCTGGCTAGATGATCCAAAATAGGCTCAATCACTTATCTGTCATTTGGTAATAGCTGTCATCCAGTGTCAATCTCCCCAAGTGTTCCCTCTAGCAAGGTAGCTGAATTTGTTTATACAGTGCCTCAGAACTTGAAGACGGTGAATGCAGAAGCAGCAAGGTCTCTTTAGGACTAGGCTTTCGAATTTGCTCTATTAGTTTCAATTAATATAGCAACTAATTACTACAAAATAATAGACTTAAAACAGCACATTTATGGGAAAAGAAGTATACTGCAGTGAAGCTTAAAGAAAATTCATCACTGGGGTCCTGCCCCATGGCCGAGTGGTTAAGTTTGTGCGCTCCGCTCCAGCAGCCCAGGGTTTCGCTGGTTTGGATCCTAGGCACGGACATGGCATTGCTCCTCTGGCCACATTGAGGCGGCATCCCACGTGCCACAATTAGAAGGACCTGCAACTAAGATATACAACTATGTATGGGGGTATTTGGGGAGATAAAGCAGAAAAAAAAAAGAGAGAAGATTGGCAACAGTTGTTAGCTCAGGTGCCGATATTTAAAAAAAAAATTCACCATGTATTTTTAACTTTCTTGGGTAATTGCAATTAAATCATTAAGTTTGATTCTATTTGTGATTGGAAAAATAGGACACAACCAGATTTTCCAAAGTTAGAGATCAATAGAATTATCTGGTAAATTACTATATTATAACGTTAGTTCTCTCTCTAAACTGTAGCTATGATCACAGAAAACTGATTTTTGTTTTACATAGAAGTAAAACTTCAAGAAAATTTGTGTAGGACAGTTTAATGAGTCAACATATTAAGATGAAAATAGGATCTGTTTATTATAGAGCCAAGACTAAGGTTTGTGAGCAAATGCTCGACGTGGGACAACTTTATTCCATTCCATTTCATTTCATATATTCTGAATGAGCCATTCTTCTTCTTTGATTTGCTATATCTCTCTCCTGTGATTGTTGTTTCTTATGAATCTGCTGCCAAAAATGCATTGCTTGTTTTATCCCTTCAAAATAGGCTTTTGTCCAAGAGGAAATATGGAGATAAATTAGAAAAGGATATTTTCTTTGATGACCAAGTACTTCTGAAATTTTGATAGAAATACAACTTGTACGCAACACTTATTTTTTAATTTCTAAACTGATGTATTAAAATATTATTATTTATGCTTTAAATAAGAAACACTTATTCACATAGTAATAGAGTTTTTTCTAGCTTAGGATCTCAAATTTAATACTTACATTACTTTCACTGTTTTTACTTTAATGTTATAATGAAACATAAGCAAATTTTAACTGTAAGGAGATAATATGAAAAATCATTAATTTTGTATAAAATTAACTTGGTTGAAGTCACATAACTTTTACTAAGGACCATATATATCTTCATAAATATTGATACTAGAACAGAATTTCAAGGTTTTTTGGAATGTATGAATGATACACATATCAAAATTTTCACGTATCATAACATTTGATGATGAACACTTTTACTGAGTAAAATTCAGCTCTAGTTTTTTTGTTCAAAAGTTCTCACAACCTGAAATTTAAGTTTCTATGCTTTTGTTATTTAAATAAATATTTCTATGATTTTATACTAGTAAGAGTCTAGTTTGCTGTAGACTTTTGGTAACTACCTTTTATTAGGTTATTGAATTTCACTTCAATACCTATTTTTATAAAATTTGTTTTAAAAATGTTTAGAATTGCATTTTCTAAATTCTAATTATCAGATTTTTTTCAATCTATTTAGTTAATCCCAGAATATAAATGAGCACAGTGGTACAGCAGCTCAGACTTGAAAAAATTCCACCTCGTATGGATGATGTCACCAGCAGGATACATCCCCTTCAGATACTTTTGAGGCCAAATGACTCAATATTGAAGCATGCTGCATCTGCTCCCACACTTCGTGGCCTCCTCACCTCCCATAAATTTCTGGAATAAACAAATGGAAACTTATCATCATTTTTTATCCTGTATGTGTGTTTGTGTATGAATATGTGTGTGTGTTGGTGGTTGTTTTTTCCCATACCTCTATGGCACACTTGAAATGCTGCAAATGGAAAGAAGAGTGCTTTTGTCTTTCATTGCAAAGAACATAGATCCAATCAAGCTAGTATGAATAGGGAATTATTATGAGAATGATTATGAATAAAGAGCCATCATATAAAAATCAAAGATAATGAGCCTTCACAGTATTTGTCTTCCTTAGTGGTTTCCAGACTTCAGCTAGAATGTGGTTCCAAATTAACGAAGGTTTAGAAAATTTTTTGGCCATTACTGTGGAGCTTCACTGTGATGTTCCAGTAATAATCTTTTTCAAGTATATTCTGCATATTTGCCTTTTTATTCCGCACTGCCAATTGGCTTTCTCTAATAATTGAGTTTGTATTTCCTTACATCTTCGAATTTCACTTCATGACACTCCACTTCTGTGTTCCCTCATAACTATTTAGTTACAATTTTCGTCATTAACTGGCAGCTTTCTTCTACATTCCTTCATTCAAGTTTCCAAAATAGGCTATGTGAATATTTTGGGTTGAGCCAGACCACAAAATGGATTTGTTAGCTCTTGAGTCAATAGTCCCTTCTCATTCCAATTGGCTCTGGACATGGTGGGATGAGTGTAGGGGGACATATAAATTATGATTGTTTAGGTGTCAAGGATTTTGAATGAGCTGTTTCCATTAGAAACGAGTATCAGAGTGGCAGATAGCATAAGTGACATATATATTGCAAGCACATAACCAAAGGAAAATTGCAAAGGAACAGTGTGGAGTTTTGAGACTAAAATTCAAAATAAACTAAAGCATAGGAAAAGTGGAAAAGAAAACAGATTTTTTTCAAAGCATTTTCATCTGCAAAAATGAGCTTATGGTCTTCCTGTCTTACACAAATTAATTTCTCTTCTCATTGGCAACAAAGTCTATGGATAAGAGCATTGTGGTGCTTGAGGCAAAATGCTCTTATGTGATGATTCAAAAGGTGTTTCTTTTCATTATGTAAATTAGTTGTTATGAATTGAGATGAGATTTCTGTTATTAAATGGAAAATTTTACAGGATAAAAATATTTATATTAAAATTCTTATTTGTAAATTTATTTTTAACCCTGATTTGGTACATTGTCATATCTTGAGTATGGGATTTATAGTATCCTTTCCACATCGAAATCCTCCCTTATGTTTACAGAATATCAATTGCCAAACAGTTCAAAGCACTTGACAAACATTTATCTACAAGCCTTAATGGATTTTAAAATTAAATTATAAACAAGCATGTCACATTACACATATGCATGCTTATTCAATATTCCTTTATCTTTGTTGTCAGTACCTTCTATACTTTTTGACATTCTTACTCTTCATATTCTTTGAATTTATTTTAAAAAATAAATTTTCAGAATATTCCTCTGATGGATAAAAACTACATTTTTATTCTAATTTTCCCAAGGTCATAGAGCCAGCAATTAGGAAAATTTAGGGCATAGTACAATTCTTTTAATAGCACTGAAATATGTATCCCGTACATTTTAGATGTATATTATTAGAGAATAGAGTGTCGTGTATCTTGTAATAGCCAATACAATATTACTCCACCACCCTTGAAAAGAGAAGCTCTGCTCCCATTCTAAGAAATCTTTCAACTTGAATAGAAAAAAAAATGATTTCATTCTTTCATCAAGGTGTTTGCTCTTCATAAGATTCATTAAGATAGCTAGAGATAACTTTAACTATAGCTGTTATTAAGATGTTCAATTATAAGAAATATTTTTAAAAAGGTGTTCACCCATTGACTTGGGTGCAGCTTTATTGAAAAGTGAATTGTAAGAAACCTGCCATCTTATGAAATAAATATATATCTCTCTATCTATTTACTTATGTGTTCATCCATCCATCCATCTATCTATACCCCTTAGGGTTACTTTCTCACCATAAGAACTTGTCAAATTAAATAGCTTGGAATCAAGTTGTCAAGAGGTGACTGTATTTCTATTAAAATAAAATTCAGCTGGGTGCCATAGTCACATAGTTATTTCATCTTTTAAAGAGATATCTTACTGTTAATACAAAATTAATGGGAAATTACTTAGAAAAATTAAGGAAAGACTAACTCCAAAAATATCTGGGAAAGCTTTAACTTAAAATTTTACTTCTCAACATGCAAAGCTTTTGGAAGTTTAAGAGCACTTGAAGGTAAGTGAAAAATGATGTACTGTACTTTCTATTGTTTACAACTAAAATAATCTTTAATTGCTCTTATTAAGACTTACAACACATCCCAAAAAACATATATCCAATGCCCCACCTACAATAAAGAAGTATTTGCTGGTCCCCAATGTTTGGTCGTCACTCTTTCCTTTAGGTTAATTTTTATCAACCTTTACAGCACTTTAGAACTGCCTGGGAGCTATTAAAAAATCCCATGTTCAAGCTGCCTCTCAGACCAATTCAATCAAAATCTATGGGGTGAGACTGAAGCAACAGCCTTTTTTAAAGGACTCTGGGTGAATCTAATACTTATTCCATATAGACAGAGAAAAGTGAGGCTCCACCATTCATTGTCCCTCCCTTTTATACTTTGAGACATTTTAAGTACCACCAAAGAGATGTACTACTTGAATTTAACTAGACATTCTTAACCTTTTCTTGGGCAATGGACCATTTTGGCAATCTGATGAATCCCATGGATCCCTTCTAAGAATAATATTTTTAAATGCATAAAATAAAATCCATTAAATTTCAATGGAAGAAAATTATTTACATAACTATCAAAATATTAAAAATTGTGATATAGTAATATACACACTTAGCAATTAACTCACTTAAAAACATATATCAGTGAAACTACTATCAAAACTTTGAAGAAGTAATGAGCATCAATGGCATTTATATGCAACAGCTATATGAATTTGAACAGTATCCACCTTTCTGTCACTGAGACAATCATAGCTACTTCTAATAATATGTTAGATTGTTATTGACCTTTATAATAGAAGACAATGCTGAATTTCAGTTACATTGCAAAAGAAAGACATAATTTGTTCTCACAAGTTTATGAACATTCTGAATTCTATAAGAAGTCTATGAACCCCAATAATAACCCCTGGTGAAATATGTTTACTTTGTTAAACTGCAAATGTGTCTCAATAGATATCACCAAATAACATTTTAATATCAAACCTGACATATAATTTTGAATATAATTTGAAGTGGAAGACCTTATGTCAATGAGACATAGAAAATTAATTTTCAGTGGAAAAGATGCTTGAATTATGAATCTTTATCTAGAGAGAGAGATTTTGGTAGAAACTTTTATTGTTGGCCCTTAGGTAGCAATCAGGTGACATGAGGACATCAAGAAATTAAGAATTGAATGAGAAGTCTATTAGGGATAGAAAGGAAGTTGAAAAGCCACTGAAAATAAACTTTTCCTGGTTTACAATTTTTGTTCAGGGTTGAGCCCAGTCAAAGTGGTTTATTCTGGCAATTATACCCCGGTGTGTGGACACAGAATGAAGCTATACACAAAAATGAAGTTCAGGGAAAATATCATACATGTATATTCATTCTTCTATATCAGAGGTCAGGAAAAGAAAAGGTAGGTGATAAGAAGAGATAAATTGATAAGTGGCATAATACTTACGTTAAGCAATCAACTTTATTTACTTTTACTCTAAACTACTCTTTAGTTTACTTTTTGAACAGAACTATGAAGTGATAAGTATAAATCTTTTGTTACATGCTTTGAAGAGCAGCTTCTTCTTAAATATTGTTTAATGTTCTCTGCAGCTATTGTCTATCTGTGTATGACTTGGGGGCTAGGAGGAAAGATTTGAATGCCTGGCTTTAATATTTCACAAACACAAGTTAGAGGCTAGTAGAATAGGGAGTATAATTGCTATTTCCTAAATCCAGTTTTATTTAAATCATTTAGAGAGAAATTACCAAATTAATTATGTGTTTCTATGCAAAAATGCATGAATGACTTGTGTTTAAGCAGAAATAATGTAGGCTAGAATAATGTTGCTGATTGATTTATCAGAGAGTAAAAGATGAGGAGAATGACAAATGGAAACTCCAGATAAATTGAGGGTTATGTTGAGTACTTTTTGGATACCCTATTTGTAAATGACCTTTTGGAAAAATCATATTGAAGATAAGCTTTGTGAGTTGCTGTTTGTTCTTCCTAGTTCTCTAAACTTGTAAATAACTTCTCAAAAGATGTGAAAGACCTCTAAAGTAAGAGCAAAAAGAAAATTTGACATTTGGTGATGGGTGGCATTTCTTTATAGTCAATAATTGCATCTCACGTCACCTTATTATCTCTATAATGGAGAGGCTAAACCAAATTCTAGAGGTATTGTGAAGAAATATTGTAAATAATTGTAAGAAATTGATTGCTTTTACTAAACAATGTATCATTTTAAATAAGAAGGAAGAAAAAAGTCTTTATACTGTATTTTTCATTCTAAAGCACATTGCTAATTCGTTAGAATTTTGTTTCTCTAAAGGGTATGTGTGTTGATTCACAACCTATTTACTTTTATTAATAATTTCAAATGTTTCTTATGATAAATAAAATGCCTTTAATGCTACGTCTAGGTCTGAGGAGCAAAGATGAGGGAAGTTTGAGGCAGCACAGAGTAACAGACAGCTTTAAGAATAATTCTATATCAAGATTCACTTTCTAGGAAGAGAAATAAACACATGGATAAAGAGAATAGATTAGTGGTTACCAGAGTGGATGGGAGTGGGAGGGTGGGCTAAAGGGGCACATATGTATGGTGATGGGTAAAAATTAGACTATTGGTGGTGGGCACAATGCAGTCTATACAGAAGCTGAAACATAATAATGTACACCTGAAATTATACAACGTTATAAACCAATGTGACCTAAATAAAATAAGTTTTTAAAAAAGATTCACTTTCTAGGCAAACACAGGATTATCATATAGTCTAAATTACTTTATACATATGATAGAAATGTTTTCAATATTAATAAGTGTTAGAATACCATTTCCCATGACAAGTAAATAAAGTATTTTATCCTCAAAAATGATCACAAAAAACATAAATTTAAACAATCATTAAATATGTTTGCCTATTAAGATTACAAATTTTTTAAAGAGTTGATAATTGTAATTTTCCACACATGTTCATGGATCTCCTAAATTCAGTATTTCACATTACTGATTTGTGATGACTAGTTAAAAATATCTGCTCATATGTTATTGATAAATGTGTACATTGGAAACTCTTGGGATGATAATTTGGAAATAAGCACTAAGAATGAAAGGAAAATAAGTAGACTTTAGAAATTAAGTGATTAAGATGTTTACCAGCTACGTATCTTATTAAAAAAATACTAGAGGACTTCCCACAGCAAAATTAAGTTATCCAAGAAAAAGAATTTCATGAGATTTAACAAATAGCCGCAGAGGTGACAAGAGCAAAAATTATGGAACAAGGAAAAACAAAAGTCCATATGTCCATAAAAGCAAGCATAAAACTGAAAAACACTTCAGAATCAACTTTTTTGGAACTCTGAGAATTATCCAAAAGTTTACAGCAACAAGGAGAATGCTTAAAGAAAAACTGGCTGGATCTTGATAGGAACAGCAAGATGCGTGGCATTTTAACTTATCTGGTCCCATTCCCCACTCTCCAGTTCAATATTAGCCTTGAAAATAACAGCACACACTTTTAGTATTGGTACTAGTACTGTAGGGAGCAGAATGGACTTCATTTACAAAGATTTGTCATTTGTTGATCTGTCAGTGGCTCCAGTTGCAGAACTTGTCCAGTGCTAAAGCTACCACATGGGAAATCTTTCCTGAAAAATTTACAGGAAAATGTTTTAGTCACTGCTACCTAAGGAAATAGATAACAGTTGGAGCAAACAATAGAGTAAAGAAAAAGCATGAGAGGAAAGATTAAGCAGCAAGATGCCTTGGGGAATAAGGACCTTGAAACCCATGAAACATTCCTTAGAACGTAGATGACAATGTCCATGCCCACGGTTATGCACATATTCACAAAGGACCTGAGAAGACCATAATATCTCACCTCTGGCAAACCTTAAGTCTATGTACAAGCAGAAAGTGAAAACTAAGGCAGAGTTGTAAACTTCCCAGTTGAATGTTGAAGGCATGCCCCAATACTCACACAGAGTCCATCTGAAAAGACTGGGTGATATTTTGGTTCCAGACATTTAGAAAATTTCTTTCCAGTAACTAGTTGATCATTAAACCAATAGAACAAAGATTTCAGTCACTGAACACAAAAACAAAGGCAAAATTTACAAAATTCTTCCAGAAAAGTTACTAAACAGACAAACAATTAGAACAAGTAGCAAAAAAAAAAAAAAAAAAAAAAACAAGGGAAGTGAAGATAATTTGATTTCCAGCACTGACACATTTTAAATATTAACAAATTTCTCATTTTGGACAACAGAAAAATGAGACATGCAAAGAAACAAGAGTATACCCATACACAAGGGGAAAAAAGGCAATCAATACAAACTGTCCCTGAGGAATGTCAGGTATTGAATTTAGCAGGAAAAGGTCTTATCTTTTCTATTATGAGCTATTATAAGGACGTTTAAAGGATTAAAGGAAAGTATGTAAAAGACATCTCATTAAAAAGAGAAAATCAATAAAGAGATAGAAATTATAAAAAAGAACCAAATAAAAATTCTGGAGTTGAAAAGTGCAGTAGTTGAAATGAAAAATTAACCAGAGGGTCTCAACAGAGATTAGAGCAGGCAGAATGCAGAATGAGCAAACTTGAAGATATGTTAATTTAGATGATCAAGCCTAAGAAGCAGTAAGAAAAAAGAATGAAGAAAATTAAAGATTCTAAGAGACATATGGGACATAATTAAGCATAAAAGCATAATGAGAGTTCCAGAAAGAGAGAGGAAAGAAGGCAGAAATGACACTTGGTGAAATAAAAGTGAAAAATGTCCTTATTTGACTAACAACCTCAACATACACCTTCAACAAGTCCAAAAATTCCAACTAGGATAAACAAAGAGATCCACAATGAGACATATGTGCAAACTTTAGAAGGACAAAGACAAAGAGAGATTCTTGAAAGCAACAAAAATGACTTGTTCTACAAGAGATCCTCAAAAAAAATAACAGCTGATATCTCATCAGAAACCATGGAGGACAGAGGAAAATGAGATGACATATTAAAAATGCTGAGAAAAAAGACACTGTCAACAAAGAATTCTAAATCTGGCAAAATTATCCTTCAAGAATGAAGGAGATATGACACTCTCAGATAAACAAAATCTTGGAGAGTTCATTGCCAGAATTTCTGTTCTGTAAGAAATGCTAGAGAAACCACTTCCGGGTGAAAAGAAACGACACTAGACAGTAACTCAAAGTCACATGAAAAAACAAAGAACACCAGAAACTACATAGATAAATATATACAAGCCAATATTAATGTCTCAATACATTTAAAGTAAATGAAATCATATGAAGTGTGTTTTTTGACTGCAATGAAATAAATATGAAGTAAGTAATGGAAGGAAATTTGGAAAATTTACAAATATGTGTAAGTTAAACAATACACTCCTAAATAACCAATAGGTTAAAAAAATCATGATATATTAGAGTCTTGAGATTAAAAAAATGAAAATACAACATAGCAAAACTTATGAGATTCAGCAAAAGCAGTGCTAACAGGCAAATATAAAGCTGTAAATGGCTTCATTTAAAAAGAAAACATATTTCAATCAAAATATAAACTTCTACCTTAATTAGAAAAAAATTTAAAAACAAACCTAAACTCAAACCAAACAGAAGGAAAGAAAAAATAAAGATTAGACCAGAGATCAATGGAATAGGGAATGGTAAACAACACGGAAAATTTTTTTAAAGTTAGTTCTTTGAAAAGCTCAAATAAATTGACAAATCTTTAGTTAGACTGACCAATAAAAAAGGAAAGAGGACTCAAATTAATAAAATTAAGAAAGAAAGTAGGACATTAGTACTGATTTTAGAGAAGTAAAAAGGATTATAAATTAATACTATGAACAATCATATGCTAACACATTAGATAGATGAAATTGACAAATTCCAAAAACACACAAACTACCAAAAATGATTCAAGAAAAAATAGGAAATTTGAATAAGCTTATAGCAAAAAAATTGAAAGAATCAGTAAAAAAAAAAAAAAGTTCAGGGGCCAGCCATGTGGCCGAGTGGTTAAGTTTGCCCACTCTGCTTTGGCGGCCCGTGGTTTCGTCAGTTCGGATCCTGGGCATGGACATAGCACCACTCACTAGGCCATCCTGGGGCGGCATCCCACATGCCACAACTAGAAGGACCCACAACTAAAAATACACAACTATGTACTGGGGGGCTTTGGGGAGAAGAATAAAAAAAAAAGAAGATTGGCAACAGTTGTTAGCTAAGGTGCCAATCTTTAAAAAAAAAAGTTCAATAAGGAAAATCCTGGTTCGATATGACTTCACTGGTTAATTCTACCAAACATTTGAAGAAGAAATAAATACCAATCCCTAGCAAACTCTGTCAAAAAACAGAAGAGGAAGAAATAGTCCTTAATTCATTCCATGGAGCCAGTAATAGCCTGATAGCAAAGCTAGACAAAGACATCATAGGAAAAGGAAACCACAGACAAATATCCCTTTGAATTGCAAAATCCTCAAGAAAATACTAGCAAACCAAAGTAAGAAGCATATCAAAAAGACTTTACACCATGACCAATTGGGATTTAACCCAGAAATACAAGAGTGGTTCAGCATAAAAAAACTTCAGTCAATTTAATACACCATACTAATAGAACAAATAAAAAATAATCGTTTCTGGGGCTGGCCCGGTGGCACAAGCAGTTAAGTGCGCACGTTCCACTTCTGCAGCCTGGGGTTTGCCGGTTCAGATCCTGGGTGCGGACCTATACACCACTTGTCAAGCCATGCTGTGGCAGGCATCCCACATAAAACAGAGGAAGGTGGGCACGGATGGTAGCTCAAGGCCAGTCTTCCTCAGCAAAAAGAGGAGGATGGGCGGCAGATGGGCTAATCTTCCTCAAAAAAAAGAAATCATCTCAATAGATACACACAAAAGCATTTGATAAGATCCTACACACTTTCATGATAAAAACGTTTAACAGTGTGGGAATAGAAAGGTACTTTTTTTAACCTCATAATGGGCACCTATGAAAAACTCACAGCTTACATCATACTCAGTGGAGAAAGACTGAAAGCCTTCCCCCAAGGTCAGAAAAAAAGACAACATTGTTCGCTCTTCCCACTTCTGTTCAATATTATAGTGGAAGTTCTAGCCTAAGTAATAAGGTTAGAACACGAAAATTCAGATTGGAAAGGAAGAATTAAAAACAGCTTTTTCCAGATGTCATGTTGCTTTTCTTTTGAGGAAGATTAGCCCTGAGCTAACATCTGCTGCCAATCCTCCTCTTTTTACTGGGGAAGACTGGCCCTGAGCTGACATCTGTATCCATCTTCCTCTACTTTATATGTGGTACACCTGCCACAGCATGGCTTGACAAGCAGTGCATAGGTCCGCACCTGGGATCCAAACCAGTGAACCCCAGGTCGCCAAAGCAGATGTGCGAACTTAACCCCTGTGCCACCGGGCCAGCCCCATAGATGGTGTGATTTTTATATATGGAAAACTCTAAAGATTGCACACACATATAGTATTAGATACAATAAATGAGTTCAGCAAAGCTACATGATACAGGAAGAATGTACACAAAATAGTTGTGTTTATACAAAACATCCATGAACAATCAGAAAGAAAAATTAAGAAAACAAATCTATTTACAGTAATGTAGAAAAGAATAAAATATTTAAAAATAAAGTTAACTGAGAAAGCGCAAGAATTTTACATTGAAAACTACAAAACATTGTTGAAAACTTTTTTAAAAAACCTAAATAAATGGAAAGGTATGTTCTTGGACTGGAAGATTTGATATTGTTGAAACATCAATATAGTCAAAAGCAATCTACAAATTTATTTAAATTCCTATCTAAATTCCAACTGCCCTTTTTGCAGAAACAGAGAACTTGATCCTAAATTCACTTAAAATTTCAAGGTACCTATTGTAGCCAAAACAATCTTGAAAAAGAACAAAGTTGGAGCATCACTCCCTCTACAGAACATTCTCCACACAGCAAAGTGATTTCCGTGAAACATACATCAGATCATATCACTATTTTACTCAGAAGCTTCAATGCTTTACAATTTGACTCAGAACAAAATATAAATATTATGTATTTGTCCATAAAGTTCCACATAGTCTGGTCCCCAACTATCGAGGGAGGTCCCCAAATTCTATTACCTGAGCTTTTACGACTGTTTCTGTTATTTACTTGATCCCAGCCACTACCCTCCTTTAAATCCCTTGAATATACAAAGCAAGCTCTTTAGAGCCATTGTCCATTGTGCATTCTTTGCCTGTAATGCTTTTTCTCATATATCTTCAGGAGTTGTTCTCTCACTTCATTCAGGTAGCTGCTCAATGCCACCTCCTCAGAAAGGACTTCCCTGTCTGCACTAGCAAAAATAGCACTCTAGATTCCCATACCTTCCTTTGGCATTCTGTTTCCTTTTCCTTGCTTTATTTTTCTTCATTATCATCTCACACATATGAACATACTTATTGTTTATTTCTCCTCACAAAATTTAAGCTACATGACAGCAAGGGTTTTCTCTCTTTGTTTATTGTTGTATCACCAATGCCCAGACCAGGACATAGTATACGGTAGGTGCTCAATTAAACTTTGATGAAGGAATAAATAGATATTAGTAAATAAGTTGATATTTACCTCTTTAGACTTTGAAAAACATTAAAATAGTGCATCTGTCTCTTTCTCATCTCCTCTCTTCTCCAGCTCTTCCCCACTAGTTTTCTTTCTTTCTTTTTTTTTTTTTTGAGGAAGATTAGCCCTGAGCTAACTACTGCCAATCCTCCTCTTTTTGCTGAGGAAGCCTGGCCCTGAGCTAACATCCGTGCCCATCTTCCTCTACTTTATACGTGGGACGCCTATCACAGCATGGCTTTTGCCAAACGGTGCCATGTCAGCACCCGGCATCCAAACCGGCTAACCCCGGGCCTTAAGCAGAACTTAACTGCTGCACCAGAAGGCCGGACTCCCTACTAGTTTTCTTCTTCCTTATATAAGGATAAGATATATTTTAAAACTTTATTTTAAAATATAATATAAGCAAATAAATATATTTTAAAATAAAATATATTTTAAAACTTCATTTTATGAATTGAATTGAGTTTTGTATTACTGTCCTTTATGATTAAAATTAAACATTTAAGACATTTTCTCCTACCTTTGAAAGGTAAATTTATATATTTTAATGATACGTATATACTTATATATATATGAATATATATACAAACACACAGATATAAGTATATGTATACAATTTCTATGCTTTCAAGTTATAAGCCTGAGTACTTTGATAATGAAGCCATCATCTCTGATTTTATGCTCCTTCTCATTGGTTTACCTTGCCCAGAAAAAGAAAGAAAGTGGGGAAATCTCTGCTCAGTGGTTTCAGGTGGCTTACTTAATCTGGAAGAGACATCTCACTTGCCTATATTGATTAAAAGAAGGAAGAACATATGGGTAGCTCAAAAATAAACATTTTTTCTGAGAGCCTCTCATTTATCATACCTGTAATCTGTGACTGTTAGGCATGTAATCAAAATTCACAAAACATTTTCTTACTTAATAAACTTCTGTATTACGTCTTTCATGACATTTGTATGAAAAAGTGAGGATATTCTTTCTCAATAAGGCATCATTGATCCTAGAATATACATTAATGATATGTAATAAAATTCTGTCCTGAGTTCAAATAAACACTGATTGACTTCCCTTACTCGGCAATCATTCATCTTCTTCTGCTCCACTTTTATCTGTTCATTGATTTTTAGCATATGACTAAAAATTCTGGCCATCTCTCTCCATAAGCAATGATAAATTCCACAGTTGAAATTCAGAGAATCTGATTTTCCTCAGTGAACTTTTGATGGTTTGTAAAAGATCAAATGATAGGAATAAGCCCCCTGGGGCAATTATGATATTCTAAAGGTCATTCAGACCTTCTCCCATCAGCAGCGTTTTAGTGTGGAGTCCTTTGGTCTTCTCTTGGATCGGCCATAGCCTTGCTCTTTAATACCAACGAGATCTCTTTTTCAGAGAGGAGGCACTTTGAAATCAGCAACCATTTTAACTCACTGATCAAAGTGTGCCATGGATTCTTTCCAACCACTGGCATCTGCATGTATGGCCACTGGCTTCCAAAAGATATTTCCGAATGCAGTAGCAAAATTGGCGCTGACACTGGTCACAGGCCAATTACCCTCAGCTCTGTTCTTCTGATGGCTTCTATCAAAAGCCTTTGAGCAATTTTTGGCAGCACATTGGCTTATTTCATAACACAATGAAAGAGGAAGGTAATCTTCTATAAATAACTGCATCTGTTTAAAATTACCAAGTTAACTACTTTCCAAGCCAAGCAATCCTAGTGTATGCCTAGTATATATAAAATATTTTTCAGATGTTGAAAAATGATTCAAGTGTAAAATTATGTATTTTCTGGAGAAACAGGTTTTCAAAATTAAATTAAATAATGTGTTTATGTTTCAATTTACTGTCAGACCTATCTAAAAATCCACAAAGTTTTAAATTGTGCTTCTATTGAAATCTGCTTCCCAGGTTATTGGTTTACTATTGTGACTGATGGCTACATGATCAGTTGTCAATATTCATATCAACATTAAACATACACCAATTAGGTTTTAGGAAGTAAAAGTAAATATCATGTATCAATTTTCCAGAATGAGAGAAACAACAAAAAAATGACCCCAAAAGTGTAATAAGGAAAGTGAACAACAGGAAAGTAAATTAAATATATGGGAAAATGGAGGTCATTTATAGGCATATTCTGCAGGTCTGTTGACGCTTGATATTACTTCCCAAAGTATATACATAAGGGCATGTAGATATTCTATCACCCAGAAGAACAAAGGATTAAGACATGTATTCTCTTTTTATATAGATTTTAAATGCATATCAATATATTTCGGGTTCCAAGATCCATATAGATATAATCACTAAGAACCAAGCAGTGTTCCTCTAAAGAGGCATCCTAATTTTAAAAGTGATTGTGCATTCTAATAAAAGTCAACATAAAAAGTAAAATCTGCAGATTAAATTATTTTTTAAATTTAAATTAACTCAAGCTTTCCTTTTAAGCTTCTAAATGCCCTGTCATATTTCATCAACTGAAACATTTATGACAAAAGCTATATGTTTTAAACATATCAATAAGAGAAAGACTAATGAAAAAATTGGGTGTTTAGTTTTTGTTATGGATTGAATTTTTGTGTTCTCCCCAAATTCATATGTTGAATCTTTAACCCACAATGTTTTGGTATTTGGAGATGGGAATTTGGGGAGGTAATCAGTGTTACATGAGGTCATGAGAGTGGGGGCCTCATGATAGGATTAGTGTCCTTATAGGAAGAAACATCAAGGAGCTTTCTTTCTCCCTCTTCTCTCTGTCTCCTCTCCCACTCCCTGTGCACACATACTAAGGAAAGATAATATGAGCACACAGTGAAAAAGCAGCCATCTGGAAGCCAGGAAGAGAGCTCTCACCAGGAACTGAATGGGCTGGCACCCTGATCTTGGACTTCCTAACCTCCAGAACTGTGAGAAATGTCTGCTGTTTAAACTATCCGGTCTATGGTATTGTGTTAATGGCAGCCCAAGCTGACTAATATAGTTTTCTAATAAGTATGGAGGAAGAAGTAAACCAGAACACCTTTTTCATTTAACTGAGATCTGAGAATCCCTATTTTTTTTCTCCACGCTCTTCATGGGGCGTTTCCTAGCTTCCTACTTTAATATGTAATATATGTTTAATCCTTAAATAACCTCTGAAGAAGGAAATCTCATTTTAGAGATGAGGAATCTAAAGTTTGAAGAGGTAGAGTAGTTTGTAAAATCATAGACCTAATGCTTGAGAATCAGGAATAGAATTATGTTATCCAAAGCGCTGTTGACTTTCCACCAAGCCATATTACCTCTCAGACCATGCAGATTACTTTTTAGTGCTCAATATATCATACCATTGAGATTCTGTGGAGTTTAATGTTTTCATCTTCTCTGAAAAGAACGCTAGATTTAATCTAACACTTGGGATACTACTTTCTAAGTTTCTTTGTGTTGATTCTCAACAATTCCAAGTTGATATTGTCTGAGGTTATCATGAATGCCATTTAACGTAGTAGTTAAGCACAAGCACTGATGCAGACCTCCTGGGTTCAAATCTCAACTCTAACTCTGTTTAAATAATATTTATACCTCTTGATTCACATCTGTAAAAGGCATATAATAATAGTACATAACTCATAGAATTGTTATAAAGATTAAGAGAGGTAATATATCTAAAGTATTTAGAAGAGTGCCTGTTGGTACATAGTAATATATAAAGACGTTAATGTCATTGTTATAAATAACGTAAAAGATATTTCCTCTTCTTATGGAAAAAAAGAAGATGCCAGAATGATTCAGAAACAGATGGATATTAAATAATGAGTTACTGTATTTTGATCTGGGATTCTTAAACTGTTTGGAAAAAGCATAGTGTTGGTAATATGAAGATTACATGCTCATGCAACTGAGCTCTTTATGGTTAATTTAGTTACTTCCTGAAATAAGAAAAGAGACTTTGTTTCACTATTTTATTTCCAGGATCTCAAACAGTGTCTGGTGTATACATATTATTGAATGAATTTTGACAAAATGTCTGTTTTCGTTACATGCAGACAATGTAAATTTATATGCGTATGTCTGGGGAGGGTAACTTGAAAATCCCAAAGTCTCAGAAGACTTGGATCCAAAACTGGCTCTTTGCTTTGTGTCCGTTCTTAGGCAAGTGGTTTAACTTCTCTAAGCCTCAGTTTCCCTATATATAAAGTAGAAATAATATATTTATCTGTATTGATCGTGTTTCTAGATGTAGTATCGGCTATTTGACATCTATTACTCCCAATCTCCCCATAAGTCTGCTGAGTCACTGACCAAAGGTATTTACATCTTCACTGCAAGGTAGCTTTCACAGAGCGAGAGAGTCACATTACAATTCCCCAGTCAGTGACCCTGGCCTGCCTATTTTCTCTTGTTACACAATAAAGGACATCTCCACCTAGTTACTTGCTGCCACCATAGTCATAAAGGCAGAGTACCAGTTCCTCTGTCTGTCTGCTTACCAACACCTTCGTGTGATAGGCCTTGTGTGGTCCTCCATGGCCTGCTGTGCCTCTTGATTCTGGGACAACTGTTTTAAAAATCTTCTTTCAATAGTATTAGCCTCTCCATCTCGTCACTCAGTCATTTTTACAAATTAAGGCCCAGGCTCAATATACTTCCTGTGCTGTAAACATATCCAAGGTGTGTATTTAAAACTAATTGAGAAGGGCTGGCCTCGTGGCCGAGTGGTTAAGTTCACGCTCTGTGCTGCAGGGGGCCCAATGTTACGTTGGTTCAAATCCTGGGCGCGGACATGGCACTGCTCATCGAGCCACGCTGAGGCAGCATCCCACATGCCACAACTAGAAGGACCCACGACGAAGAGTATACAACTATGTACTGGGGGGCTTTGGGGAGAAAAAGGAAAAAAAATAAAATCTTTAAAAATAAATAAAAATAAAACTAACTGAGAACTAAAAGTATTTAATGAATGGTAAAGAGCTATTGCTCAACAAATACCTGTTGAACTAAACCCTCAATCAAGAATATTCATTTCAATCTTTTTTACATATATAAAACGAAATGAAAGAATTCTGAGAATTAGTTCATTATACATACATTTTTACACATGTATTCAAACCTCTTCAAAGTTTTGTGATAGAAATCCTTTATTACTAATATTATAATATTAATTATTTTATTACAGTTTTTAAAAATGGGTTATTGAAGTATAATTTACATATACTAAAGTTCACTTTTTTTAAATGTATGCTTTCATGAATTTTGACAAACACGTAATAATGTAATCTCTACCATGATCAAGATATAGAAAATTTCCGTCACTGCAAAATGTTCTCTCTGCTTCTTTGTAGTCAGCTCTCGCTTCATCCCCAGCCTCCATCCCCAGCCCCTGAGAAGGACTGCTCTACCTCAGGCCATAGAGGTTTTGTGGCCCAGATCTTTTTTGGAAAGATATGTGTCTCTTGGAAATTCAGGACTGCTTTGCCCTGTTTGTCCTGCTTGCCCTGTGACGTCAACTCTTTGATGGGTTCAAGAAAATAAATGATATTTTAAATTATCTGCCATTTTCTTATTTTTTATTGTGGTTGCAATGCCCCTTTTGCTTTATACATCCTATACATACATACATTACCACATTGGAAAAATATGTAAGAAATAATTCTAATATGTATTATTTCATCTTCAGAAAGTAACTCTAATCAAGCAATCATCTTTAATTTTGGTTATCCTATTTCTATCATGGTCTCCAACTACAAATTTTCTTCCAACTTTGTTTACATATTGCACACATTTGTCTCTTCTTTTTCCTTTATGTATTTTCAGATTTGGAATGTTATTTTCAAGTTTAAATGCACTGTATGAAAACACCAAACTTCCCTAATGATTTCAAGTTTAAAAGAAAAGATGTATCAAAACGCTTTTAAAATCCCAGTTTGGCCTAGTGAATTTTCAAGAAAGAAAAAGGAGGGAGAGAGAAGAGAGGAGAAGACAGAGAGAGAGAGAGGAAGGGACAGATTGCAGCCAAAGATACCTGCTCATCAGGTAGTATATTAAAGTCATTTTTTCTAGATACCACCTTTGCATGTTTAATCTTTTCAGAAATTCATGAATGTTTTTTATGTTTGTTTTAATGTCCATTTTAAAATTTGTAGTGTCTACGTCCTATTCCTTAGAAGAATATTCTACTTTCATTTTTTATAGGCAATTGAGCCTGACTTATAATTTAGCACAATATTTCACTACAACAAAAGTACTAGGAAAATTACCACATTAAATTACTGCTCCTCCACAATGAAATTTATTATGAGCTCTTGTATACAAACTCCATTAATTTAAGTTGTGAGAAAAAGGAAGTTAAAAAGGCATTTCCTTCAGCAAATGATAGAATGGCAAACTGACTGCTTTCCTAACATGTAACCATATGAACCACTTTTATTCTAGAGACGGGAATGTATTTTATTCTCTATTCTCTCTCTACCTCTATCATTAATCAAGGCTCTGGCATCACATTCCAAGCATAAACTCTTTGTTTTTAAGTTCATCACAGTGATCATAGGTATTAATTGAGCGCTTAAAATGCATTATAATTATATTATCTGTGGATTCGACTTCTATTTGGATTTCCTGATAAGCCAGACTTAAAACATACATTTTTGTAGGCTAGTTTTAAACTACATGAAATGGAAGGAAGATATCTGTACTTCCTTCTCAAAATCTGAAATTCTAAAAAATAAAAATAAACAATAAATACAGATGCTCTAATCATTTCTCCATTCTCTAGAAGACTAAAAATCACTGCCCATTAACATAGCTTTAATTCACTTAAATGTTCATCCTGAAAGTTACTCAATATTTTTATCTTTAAGTATACACAGAATATGAAAAATATGTGTGTAGTTTTAAAATGTTAATGTCAGCAAATTTATGATAGTGCTATAAGACCATTCATTTAAAACTGTTTATTTAAGCACACCCCCATGGTTGGCTAACAGAGGTATGATTTGGCTGAAATGAGTTCCTGGTACTAAATTCTGAACTTGTAATTTAGCAGATGCTTGTAAACTTGTAAACGCATTTTCTGGCTGAGACAATTGGACAAGTCACTTCTTCATTAGGCCTCAGCTTTATTATCTCTAAAAGAAAATTTGGAACTTGATTTTCTCTTTGAGAACTTTCTAACCCTAACAGTCCTTAGAGTTTATCTAAGGACTTAATTATATGAATCTATATGTAAAATTAAGGGTACCTCATTGATTTGCTGATTCTTCTTTACTGCTATAGATACATGCTTGATTCTTAGGCATGATATGTGGTGAGAACAATTGCAAGAACTCCACCTGCCACTCCTCAATTTTATGACAAACATTGAATTGAGGCTAGTGGCATTCCCTGAGGAAATGGAGAAGCTTGTATGACACTTTTCTGATTACTTCAGGCCAAGAAGGTTTTTCTTAGCTCTGTAAGAGACACATATTTACTTTAAGAAAGAACCAAAACCTTGCGTATAGGATATGTTTTTGTTCAACATGGATTTAGACTGTGCTGTTTCTGATAAAAAGAAAGGAATAATGTTTACCTTCAAAGATATGCACATTTAATAGGTCAAGCAATAAAAGAACTACCAGGTTAAGAATTTCCACTGCTTGGGATATTGGAAATGAAATTATCATTGAAGAATCTTAGAAAGAAGGAATACTAATTGTGTGTGTGTGTGTGTGTGTGTGTGAGGAAGATTGGCCTTGAGCTAACATCTGTTGCCAATTTTCCTCTTTTTTTGCTCGAGGATGATTGTCCCTCAGCTAAAATCCTTGCTGATCTTCCTCTGTTTTGTATATGGGACGCCCACAGCATGGCTTGATGAGCAGTGTGTAGGCCCATGCCTAGGATCAGAACCTGCAAACCCCAGGCCGCCAAAGAAGAGCACACAAACTTAACCACTACACCACCAGGCCGGCCTGAAGGAATATTAATTTGCTATGGTTTGAGTGTTTATGTCCTCCCAAAATTCATATGCTGAAATCCTAATGCCCAATATAATGGTATTAGGAGATGGGGCCTTTGGGAAATACTTAAGTCATAAGGGTGGAGACCTCATGAATGGGATTAGTGTTCTTATAAAAGAGACTACTCTGAGCTCTCTAACCCATTCCACGTCTGGAGGACATAATGAGAGATATCTGACCTGGAAGAGGGCCCTCACTCAACCATGCTGGCACCCTGATCTCAGACTCCCAGCCTCCAGAACTGTAAGCAATAAATTTCTGTTGTGTGTAAGCCACACACTCTGTGGTATTTTGTTATATAGCCTGAATGGACTAAGACACTATTCAAAGGTCAAACTGTAGGACTTGGTAAGGATTAAGACATGAAGACATTTTTTTTATTACCTGTGGAAACGAGCAGAATTTTGTCGAGGATAGAGATAGTTTTGCTGACTGATATACTTGAAGAAAAGGATGTTTTGAACATATGAATACAAAACTAAAGGTAGAAGAACCACTGTTGGAGTGGAGAAAGTATTCATGGGAAAAGCTGTCTTTGAGAAAGCCTGAATTATGAGATGCGTTCCTTTGTGAGCTTATGGGGAAGTTCAAGTTAGTACTTTCATTTTTCTCCCTATTCCATCACAATTTTGATATTAAATTTTCTTAGCTCTACACTAAAGAACTTGAAATAAGTCCACACGTTTTGGTTCATTAGTCTTATATGGGCTGAACGGTCATTGTAGCAGAAGAAAGGAAGCCTGTTTTACCACATTCCACCTAAGCTCCTTCTGGAAAGTAATTTTTCCAAAACGTTGCTACTTAAAATTACACTTGGTGAGAGAATGTCTCAATAGTGTTAAGTAACTCTAGCTACTTCCAATTTGGAGACTCATATGAGTGATGATTGTATCAACATAAGTTAACTAAGGTTTCTTCCTTAAGAATGGAAGGCATAGCCTCTGAATTATTATTCATTACAGTTTCTTGAAGATAGATACACTAAACAAGCTTCATGTTGATCAGAATTAGCAACCATAATAAACTTTTGTCCTTCTTGTTGGTGGCCACAAAACTCCCTCTGTTTGAGAATGTTCGACTTTGTGATGCATAATTTTCTCTCATTACAAAGACTTACAATGCCAGATATTCACTTTCTCAGATTTCCTTGCAGCTAGGGTGCAGGGACATGACCCAGTATTGATAAATTATATACACGGTTCTCAGATTTTGAATAAGAAATGACTGACTAGAAGAAGCAGGGCCACAGCAGAACCAGTCATGATGACGGTACAGTAGTGGCAGTGGATACATCCAATGCCTACAGGCTGGAGTGGAATCAGTTCTAGCAATAGCATTAGTCAGTGTTAATGACTGTAGCAAGCTGTGGTGTCTGTGACCAGTAGCAATGACAATGTCATCTTTAGAAACCTGATACTATGATGTTATTTGGAGCATATTTTCTGACCACATACACTCTAAGCCTAGTTCTCCTGTCTTCCTAGAAATGCTTTGAGCTTTCAAATATCTTCAAGAGATATTTTCTGCTTAATCAAAAGTGGTTTCTGTTGCTTGAACCTAAAAACCATGACTAATACAATAATCAAGAAATAGAATTATCTGGGGCCTGGCCCAGTGGCACAGTGGTTAAGTTTGCACACCGTTTCAGCTGCCCGGGGTTCACTGGTTCAGATCCCTGGTGCAGACCTGCACACTGCTTGTCCAGCCATGCTGTGGCAGGCGTCCCACATATAAAGTAGAGGAAGATGGGCACAGATGTTAGCTCAGGGCCAGCGTTCCTCAGCAGAAAAAGAGGAGGATTGGCAGCAGATGTTAGCTCACGGCTAATCTTCTTCTTCTTCAAAATGAAATAGAATTATCTGCTCTTAGTCCATAACATACCATGTTGTTGATGTCTAAGAGACTTAGTATATATAGTTATTCAAATATGACTGATGGTGAATTGACCCTTATAATATAAACATTAATTTCAACTCTGCCTTTAACCGTCCCTCACAGTCTTTCTTTAGGAATGATCTACACAAATTGCTTGTAAGATTGCACATAATAAACTATAAGGAATGAAACCCATAATGTTAGCAAGCTTTTTGGTCTTAATACTGTTAAGCCTCTTTAGATGTCTGGTAGTGACATCTCTCTCTCTCTCTTCCTCTTATATTCCAGATTGTCAATTTACCACCACAAAAATATCAAGTAATTCTACAATCTTTCAAAAGAGTTATGCTAAATCCTACTAGTTACAGGCAACAAGTCATATAAAGGGATAGACCAAAAAAAAAGAAAAGAAAGAAAGACAAAGAAAGGAAAGAAAGAAGTAAGGAAGGAAAGAAGGAATTTATCTTTTGTAAATTGTTGAAAATCACTGAAAATCAACACAGTTTCTAACAAGATCATGCCTATGGAAGGCTATCAAAAAAGACGTATAATTTTTAAAATAATAAAGTTTCTGTTATTCTTCTAAAAATTATCATTACATTTCTTTTTTTAGTGATTTCAATATCTTAAAAAGAGAAATAGTTCACAATAAAATCACCATCTTTTAAATTAAAGGAAAAGAAGCCCTTTATTTCTGAGGTATCCCTTCTCTATAGCCAAAAAAAAAACCCAAAAACAAACTAAAAACACAGCAAGTTAGGTTACAAATAGCAAGAAGATATTTGATTCATTAGGATTTGATTTTCTTCATCTTCACCTTCAGCTTTACCTTCACAGTCCAAAATGTCTTAATACTGGTAGAATATTTTTGCTTAAACACAAACTTAATATTGCCAATTACATGAGTACCGAAAGGGCCTCTTCTTAAACTTAAAAATATTAATTCCATCCGCTGACATTTGTCTCTTCTCATCCTCATTGCACCTTCTAAAATGGGCATTGTCATCTATCACTGTTCTGATTTTTTTTTTTAAAAAAAAGCTATCCTTAGCTTTGTATCAATCAATAGCACACACATGCTTTGGTAATACTTCTTGTTTGACTGCAAACCCTGACCTAGACATTTTAGTGAAGCAAAGAAGAGAACACAGAAAATCATCATGCGTGTATGTACAATGATGAGGCTGTCAGTGGCTACAAATGTACTTGTATCCCAGCTGTGATGAAAAGAAAGATCATAATCACTCCCTTGTCACAGAAGTGCTGTGAGCTGCAGGCCGTGGAAGATTCTCATTTAAAAAAAAATCTAGCTCTTCTTAGAACAAAAGCTTCTGAAGTGGAGAAGTCATATGCTTTCCACATTATGCCAAGCATATTTCCTAAGCTACTCTAGGTATGTGTCAGGTACACAAGTAGTAAACTCTCAATTCCATCATCAATTTATTTGGAGCTCTCTACAAGTCCCTTGAGTTGCTATTACATCATTTCCTCATTTGTCAAATGTACAAGGTACAATATCCAACAATATCCAAGGGTTATTTCAAGGGTAAAATGAGATACTTGTTAAAATATTCTGAAATTATTGAAAGCATTATATAAATGTAAGACATAAGTATTACTAGAATCAATGAAGTTTTGTACAGAGGACAAATTATGCAAATATAATACAATAAAATGAAGCTCCACCAACCCGAAACTATACTACAGTCGCATATCCAGTGCATGATAATTTGGAACACTTCTGATTTGGCTATGGCAAAAAAAAAAAATCAATATATTTTCACTGTCATTGATGAGATTTTAGTTTATAGTTTTTGTTGAGAAGTAGCAATTTGCAAAACACAAGGGAACATAAATCTACATAATTTGATCCACACATACACACGTATTTGCATGGCCAATTTTTAGCCTACTACTATATACAAATTATACACTGTGATTGTAAATTCATTCTATAACCTAAGATTTAGATCCTCTTCCTACATACTACCATCAGATTATTTGAATCTGAACATTTATTGTGTACTATAGGTATTGCTTATTTATTTTTTTGCTTTCTCTACAAACCACAAGATGCTTGATTATAGGGATTATGCCTGTCTTGCTCACCATTTACATCTTTATTGCATAGTACGGTATCTGCAGTACAAAAGACACTAAATAAATCTTAATGGAATGATGAAAGAAACAAATGAACATTATAATGCCTTTCTGCTGAGTGAGAAATCTCATATTTAGGCTCGGATAAGAAGGTTAAAGAGCTTTAGGTATAAGGTTTGACTTTTTAAAAATGACTGGAAGTCATCAGCTGTCTTATAGAAAATGAGGAACCATGTAAGTTTTTCTGCATGAGTAAAAATTATAATGTTATGGTAGCATATATGGCATTGATTATTGTGATGACTGTGATATAAATTATTGAGTGATTATGGAAACAATGAGGTAGCAATTACGCTTATGCTAATAGGAGTCTCATGAAAGAGATGACAATTATGGTAAATTACTGCCAAAGATGGTGAAGACAAATGGTTAGTAACAGGATGAAGTTTTAAATAGGTGGAGAAATTACTGGAAGCTACAAACAAAGCTCAGTAGCATAATGAAGACAATACAAACAACATAATAAATGATAGCCCATAAGCTTGTATGAGGCCCCCCGGCAAAAGAAGCATAAAACTGAAAGGGTAAGCCCTGGGATGGAAGAGCAGACTAATGAATACATTTAATTGAGTCTGAAGGTACACAGGAGAGACAGGAAACAAAAGACATTATCAAAATGCAACTTTGATAGCAAGAAAAGGGTATGAAGTATTATTAAATTTTGTATCAAAAGTCATGAAAGAGGCTTTACCTTAGACATTCAATTAAACCCACATTGAAAACTACCTCCTGCTTTTCTGCAACTAAATTTGACTACCATTAATGAACTATCCTTCCTTTGGACTATCTCTGAAGAAAAGAAAGAGTTTCTATGTGATCAGATAAATGCCTGTGGATAAAACAAAGTTATTAATAATGTATGAGTCTATTAAAAATCAAAACCAATGCATGCTGGTGATTTTTCAGGAAACCCTTCTCCCTGAATCCTCTATTTCTAAAAATTACTATTTTTCTTTCTATTTGACATCTAGAGGTAAGGAAAAGTACAAAGTAGCATCTTAGGGTTTCTTTTATTGCCATGATTCAACATCATATAAATCCAAGTGTGTTTATGCATATGTCTCATATTAGTCAACAACCAACAAGCCAAAAGCCTTAAACATCATTTTTGGAATTCATAAAGTGCTGGAAAAAAAAGAGTTGATAAATTGGAATGATTCCCAGAATAACTCTGAGAATTTGCCGAGGCCTATTAGGAAATTTTCTGTCACAATAAACCGTAAACACATAGTTTCTATTATTTATATCACCATCTAGTGTACAGTCTTGATGCAACATTATATCAAATTTAGTTTCACATACTATTTAAAATTTCTCCCAGTGGAGTTATTAAATAATTCAGATGGAATGATACAAGCAGTGCTTGGTATTTAATGACTAAAAACAATTTCACAAGCCCCAATTCTTCTCTCATAATTAATTTTTTTACTTTGTTGCATAACATCACATATTTAATTTTTGAATAATTCAGTATTACTCCTCCCTTGTCAAAGTGTCCAATTCATTTCGAAGGCAGAATGAGATAATTTCTCAGACTTTTGCACGGAAGGAGACTTAAAGTACATCCCATCACCTCATTTTGACAGAACAATAACTGGGTAGCATATGTCTCAGCAAGTATGAAAAACATCTGTAGGGGTGGTTGGTGTCTCCCTGCCAAGTGACATGGAGAAATATTTGAGGGGAAAACACGGCTAATAGGGAGGCATTAGCAATGTATTTCTGGGATGTGATGGGGTACCCGAGAAGTTTGTCAAATATCTGGACTGCCTCTTATCCTTCCAAATTCAGGTGGGATAAATATCACCAGTAGAAGAACCTTAGGAAATATGTTTTAGGACGATGTGAAAAACTATAATTGAACTTTCTGTTATAAAATTCCAATCTTATTCTAGTTTAAAAAGAAGAAAATATAGTCCCACAATGTTATTATAGCCGAGATTCCCTGAGTCTAACAGAAATACTCAAATTTCTAGATACACTACATTTCCACATATAATATTTCTCTCATAAAAAGTACTTAAACATCAATGAAGAAATGAGTAGTAAAAATAGATAAAGCAATGATATATCTTCAATTATCTTTTAGGAGTAGGTATGACCTCACCAAGAGAGGACAGGTAAGGGTTCAATACCAACTAACACAAGATTAAATATAAAACACAAAGAAAACAATAATATGGTTCTCATCTCTTTTACATGATAAGGATCATCATTTTTATGACACCTGAGTAATGGACTTTTAGCCAGGAATCAAGTAACACCAGGCATGCATATGTATGTTGAGTGACTTGTTGATCTGATCAAAGGAATTTAAACTAAAAGGGAAGTGAAGGATATAGCCTGAAATTTAGCTGTGGAAGGTAAATGTCCATTAAATACAGATTTATTAGAGAAAAGTAACATGCTCTGTATATGTCTCATCGCATGGATATTTAAAATCCTAACAATGAAATGTCCCTAAATATTAGTTGCATGATTAATGTAGAGAAGGGTATAACTTCCAAAGTAATAAGCA
The DNA here is from genome assembly GCF_021613505.1 of Equus quagga. Lineage (NCBI taxonomy): Eukaryota > Metazoa > Chordata > Mammalia > Perissodactyla > Equidae > Equus > Equus quagga. The sequence continues at coordinate 21,737,006 of NC_060276.1, read as the reverse complement.
TATCATTCCTGATCACACAGCAAGATAGAAAAATAGATAATGAGTTTCTGACACAGAAAGATGGCCTAAGGGTAAGATACAGAAGCGATTTCAACAATCTGGATATCTGTCAGAAGTCACACTAGGCTAAAATCAGCTATATGATAAATTTTTCCTTTAATATACTCTTAATTTAACAGAAAAAACAACAAAGGGAACTGCTAATTATGAACTTAATTCTGACTATCAAATTAAAATTCATTGGTTAAATTGAAAGGAATAGAATTGGTAGGAGACAATGAGCATAACGAATAACGGAGTAAATAAACAAAGTCAAATATGTATCTCAGTCTTTAAAGAGTCAGAGTGCAAATTTATAATCCATGGTTTGAGATTCTTAAAAGCAAATATAGATGAATAACATTGAGAATTTCTTAAATATAATTCTAAGTTAGTAGTTACAAATGACACTTGAGGAAAAGATAAGGTAGTCTCTAAAGAAATGGATAAAATCACACTCAGACGCTCCCCCCACCCAATGTTAAACTAATGAGAATGGAAGAGTTTTGCCAGTATAGTCTGAGGAAAATCTCAGAATAAAATGTGACACTCAAAAATAGTCTAGAATAAAAAATCTCTTCTATCATGTCTTCTACCCACAAGTTTAGTGCCTTTTCCATCTTAACTAAGCACTTATCATGCACTGTGGTTGTAAATTTTGCAGTTTGAGGTAGGACAGCAAAACTTGCACAAATGTCTTTTTCCTTCTCCACAATTTCACAGATAGAAGATGTGTTCTTACCATAGATCTTGGCAACTTCAGCATACTTTTTTTTTCCTTATTAAGTTGAGAATTTTCACTTTTTCACTTAAAGGAAGCACTTTATGGCTTCTCTTTGGCATATCCAAATTGCCAGAATCATTTCTCTTGTGCTTCGGGGCCATTATTGAGTAAAATAAGTGTGACATTAACACAAGCACTGCAATACCAGGACAGTTAATCTGATAACTGAGATGGCTACAAAGTGACTAATTGGTGGTTAGTGTGGATACGCTGGACAAACAGGTGAGTCACATTCTGGGCGGGAAGGAGGGGCATGGCTAGAGATTTCATCACGATACTCAGAACAACTAGCAGTTTAAAAATTATGAATTGTTTAGTTCTGGAATTTTCCATTTAGTGTTTTCAGACCACAGTAGACGACGGGTAATAGAAACCACAGAAAGTGAAACCGAGGATAAGGGGGACTACTGTATTCACAGAGAAGGACTTTAAAGGCCTTTAAAGAGGTAATTATGCTAATCTGAGGTCATGTAGGTAGGCCCTAATTCAATCTGACTGATGTCATAAGAAGAGGAGATGCAGACACAGAAACTCATTGAAGGAAGACCAGGTGAAGATGCTGGAGGAAGACAACTATCTACATGCCAGGGAGAGAGGCCTTAGAAGAAACCAAACCTGCTGCTATATTCATCTGCTAGGGTTACCATGACAAAATGCCACAGACGAGGTGGATTAAACAACAGAAATTTATTTTATCACAGTTCTGGAGGCTGGAATTTCCAGATCAAGGTGTTGGCAGGATTGGTTCCTTCTGAGGGCCTCTTTTCTTGGCTTATAGATCGTTATCTTCTCCATATATCCTCACATGCTGTTCCCTCTGTGTGTTTCTGTGTCTTAATCTCTTCTTATAAGGACACCAGTCATATTGGATTAGAGTCCACCATAGTGACCTCATTTTAACTTAATCAGTTCTTTAAAAGCCCTATCTCCAAATACAGACACATTCTGAGGTACTGGGTGTTAGAGCTTCTACACATGAACTTTGGGTAGACAGAATTCAGTCCATAACAACAACCCTATTAAACTAATACAGGCTTCCTCAATAGTAAGTTGATACCCACATCTGCACTGATCCACTTAATCTTCTACCAGCAGGCTGTTCCTTGGGAAAAACTGAACAGGGGGAGTCTACATTTTCTCCAATTTTAGCCTGTTGCTTATGCAATATAGTAAATGATTAAAGTGTTGCTTGTTACTTTCATTTTTGGCTTGTTGCTTTAACTGGCTGTCTGACACCTGACATCTCAGTTCACTTTCCAGCTCAGCTTAGTTCCTGACATACATATCCTGGTTGAAAAAGATGTCAGATGATGATTGAGAGTATAGGAACAATGTTCAAATGTTCAGCTCTACACCAAAAAGGGCCGGAAGGGCTTAGGAAGATGTTCAGAGACACAGTCAGGCAAGTGTAGACTCACTGAAGAAACAGAACCAAGCAAACAAGGCATAATCCCAGAGATTGGCAATGGCTACATTAACTAGTAACATGGAGGGGCAGGGACCAGTGCAAACTAGTGTATAAGATATGTTTCTAGAAGACACTCCAAATTTCAGGCAAGGAAAATTAATTCCAGAATCTACCTTCTTGTGGAGACTTGTTTATATATTCTCACATTTTCTCAGAGATGGGGTGAAGCAGAGAAGGCATTTGGGAAGGAAAGGTCTGACACTGACCTTTATCAAAAAAATAATGCATCCCAAATTAATCCAATTTACTTTCATGAGAGAATAACTAGTGTTTTGAACTTTGGGAATTCCATGAAAATTATTGCATTTTGCATTTAAACAATGATTAGAACCAGATGTTTCACGATAAAATTTTGGAAAGGATGGCAAAGTGAGAAAAGAACCAAAGTTTTATAGAGTTACAAGGAGTTGAATGTCCATAACCAAGGGGATCTGATTAAGGGATCATTATCGAGCTGGAGAGATTTTTAAGTTTTGCTGTCAATCCTGTCCTATTAAATATTTTTATCAGAGACATGTACAAGGACATTAATAACTTGCTGATCAAATTTGTGAAAAACATGAGAAAGGAAGGAAGAGCTGACATGTTGAACAGCAGGATGACAATCAATAAAGAGCTAACAGAGGCTGAATCTAACAAGGTAAAATTTATCCGAAATAAATATAAAGTTATGTACTTGAGTCTAAAACCTGCACAAATTGAAGGAGATGTGGTCTATCTGGTTTATGTGATTAAAGGAATTTTCCAGATATTGCTTCAAAGAAATAAATTTATAAGGAGATATGATTGATGTCTCCAAATTAAAATAAAAAATAACTAATTATGTATGAAAGAAAGATTGTATTTATTCTGTATTACCCTATACAACAAAACTAGGACAAATGAGTAAAATTTAAAGGAAAAAAAAGTGGTTAAATAAAAATAAAACTTTCTAATAGCCCAAACTATCTAAAATAGCATGGATTTTTTCAAGAGCTAATGAGTTCACCTTCACTGGAAGTGTTCCGAACATGAATAATAAGATATGGTGTTTTTCTGATAAATTTAATAAACATATATCTGCTTTAGTTCAAGGATGACTTAATTCAACCAAGAATTAGATACACTTTAGGAGTTGACTAACTCAAGAAACTTAATGACAATCAGTAATGTTTCTATATCACTGACAAGACTTGGATATTGAATAGAGTGACTTTCAGGCAAGAGTAGCTAAGGGCCCAGCAATTAGGTGTAGCAAAACTCTGTTATGATGTTTCTCTTTCCTATGACTCATCTGAGATGTAAAATAAATAGTCTGGCATAAATACTACATAGAAAACAGAAGTCATCTCAAAAAACATCATCAATAATACTCACTTAGTCAACTGAAATAAAGCCATAAACATAATTTTTCATACTTCTCTTTTAAAATTGCTCTTAAGATGAGAAAATTGATGATAAAAAAGACACTAGGGGATTCAATATTTGTCTTCAATGACTTTCATATAAAATTGTCTCAATTTACTACAAAAAGATGTTTTCTTCTTAAATTGCAGTGCTAAAAACTTGATTTTCAAATTGCAATATCTATGTTTTCCTGTCTCTTAGAAAAACAATAAAATCTAAATTTTCATGCCTGAAATGTAGCTGTCACTTCTTTATTGAGGTAAAATTCACATAATACAAGACTCACCATTTTCAAGTGTACAATTCAAGAGGTTTTTAGTACCTTCACAACATTATACAAACATCACCATTATTTCCAGAATATTTTTATCATCTTTCCCCACCAAAAACCTGTCCCCTTTAAGCAGTCATTTCCCATCCATCCCTCCCTCCAACCTTGGTGGTTACTAACTTGCTTTCTGTCTCTATGGATTTGCCTATTCTGAGTATTTCATTCAAATGGAATCATATCATATGTGGCCTTTTGTGTCTGGCTTCTTTCACTTAACGTAATCCTTTGAAGGTTCACCCATGTTGTAGCCACCATCACTATTTCATTCCTTTCTATAACTGAATAATATTGCATTGTATAGATATACCACATTTTCTTTGTCCGTTCATCAGTTCATGGACATTTGGATTATTTCTACCTTTTGGTTATGGTAAATAGTGCTGCTAGGAACATTCCTGTGCAAGTTTTTGCTTGAACATATGTTTTTAACTCTTGGGTACTGTGTGAGTTTTCTAGGGCTGCTGAAACAAGGTACTACAAACTGGGTGGCTTAAGCAACAAAATTTTGTCTTACAGTTCTGGAGTCTAGAAGTCAGAGATCAAGGTGCCATAAGGATTGATTCCTTTTGAGCGCCGTGAGGAGGAATCTATTCCATGACTCTCCCCTAGTTTCTGGTGGTTTTATGGCAATCTTTGGCATTTGTTAATTTGTAGAAGCACCACCCCAATCTCTGTTTTCATCTTCACATGTCATTCTCCCTGTGTACAAGTTTCCCCTTCTTATAAGGGTACCCGTCATATTGGACTAGGACCTACCCTAATGACTTCATTTTGACTTGGTTACCTCTGTACAGACCCTTTCTCCAAATAAGGTCATATTCTGATGGAATGGGGGTTAAGACTCCAACGTAGGCATATACCTAGGAGTAGATTTGCTGAGTCATATATTGATTCTGTGTTTAACTTTTTGAAGATGCACTAGTAATGCATGGTTTCCAATTTCTCCATGTCCCTGCCAGCACTTATTACTTTCCTCTTTTTAACATCAATATTTTTCAGACTTTGCTATACATAGATTAGTGTCCAGAAAAATGGCCCTACACTTATTTCTTTTCACAATATAATTATATCATTGAGTTGGTCAGAAATAATTACTGATAAAGTCATTACTCATTTAAAAATTATTCCACTGTCATTTCTTTCTTTGACTGACAAAAACTTATAACATAGGGCTTTCTGAGTGAAAATGTGTCATTGATACGGATCTTTCTTTGAATGAGGATTTCCATCTATTTCTTAGAAAGGTACTGAGCAAGCCCAATTAGTTTCCCCGCTAGGTCTCACGTAAGCTGCACTAATGGGCCCTCCTCTGTTACACAAAGTTGATACAAGTGATATGAAAGTTAGGGGCATTCCTCTTTAATCCTTCTTGAATAAGAATTGTGACCATGGGAACAGCAAGTCGTTTATATTAACGTAAATATTACTGTTGTAGTAGTAAAACACAATGTTAATTTCAGTATGAGGAACTAAACAAGTCAGAACTTGGCTCATGATTCTCAGTAGTGTACGCTATTTAATGCCCAACCTCACATTTAACAAATAGATAAAGGCAGTATTTCAACTTCTTTGGGCAAACCTACTTTGCACTTAAATCCAAATGATGAAGACGGTGTCATCGGGAAATGGGAACATTTATCTTGATAAATTTGTCTGAAATACTTGACTCTGTGAGAGCTAGAATGCTTTCCCCTTATATTGTACAAGTAGTTTGTGTTAGCATCAAAGAGACTGTCCAATATACATAAGAGAAGGGATATATTTCCTCAAACACAGGGAACATAGCAGGACAATCTCTATTGCTGAATTTCTGCTACATGATCTGACTACTAGAAGACATTTCATTTTAGTATGCATGTAACATCTTACAAAATTCTAGGCAGTTGAATGTTAGAGAGTATTTTCAAGTTAGTTATTTTAAAATATCTACAAATTTGTTGGAAAAAAATTTAAATTATGATGGATTAGAAAGTCACACTGAGTTTGGTAGATAAACAGGGTGACTTCATTATGAAAAGCATAACATGCTCAGAAAAATTATCCAACATAATTTTACACATAGCTGTGTGTAGAGCTATGGATCACTTAAGTCATGGAAGAAAATGCACCAGGAGTCTTGAAGCTTTCAGATTTTTTCCAAAAGAAAATTTGAGAGCACAAGTTTCATCCAACAAATAAATTGCCTTTTTCATAAATGTGCAGGAAACAATATTGAAAAGACATCCCACTTGTTCATCTGCAAGATGCATAGGCACTTATATTGCAGTGATTTAAATTATTTTTTTAAAGAGAATCAGGTAACGTAAAAGTTAAAAATATTCTCAAGATCTAATTTCTTCTCTAGTCTTACATCATTTCTTTCACATTTCCCTTTTTCTTTTCATTTCAAAGAAGTGAAACCTATTCCATGTTCTTGATTATGGGTTCCTCAAAGAGAGACCTAATTCCACTTTTTACTTCTCATTAACCAATAAAATAGATTGTGATAAAGTCCACTCAGCCTGATGAGTTCTTCATCACACCTTTATTAGTCAAACTTACATGCCCACTCCTTGAGCTATGGAACAAAATATTTTTATCTGCTATTACAAGTATTTATTTTAAAGAAAGGAACAAAATGGATCCCCAAAATGACATCGCTCTACTTTTCTGCTCATTTTGATGTCATTAAAACAGACAGCAGAACGGCATACACCAGACAAACCTACCAAAATATTAAGCAGTTGAATCTCTGTAAGTTTTATATCAAGCCTCAATATTCCAAAATCTCTATCATCTGGAACATTTCTTAAATAAAAAAAGAAAACCTGGATAATCTTCCAGTAAATATTTCCAATTGTTTAATAACTAAGAGATACAATATACTAACATTCCTTCTATCTTCCCATATGTCACTTTAGCAATTTAACATACTAAGTTAAGATAGCAAACCTACAGAGAATATAGATATATATGTCTACATATATAAGAGCACTGATCCATTGTTTATTTGATATGACTTGAAAAATTTCTTACAGGTCTCACAAGGTCTTCCACCGGCCTACCCAAAGGTCTACAATTGCCATAGTTATTCACACATTGGGACTAAGTCATTAAAAATCCTTTTTAAAATTCAAATAGTATGTAGGTTTCATTATTCATTTAAACTTCAATTTGACTGAATATATAAGATTAGTAAGGAAGAACACAATATCCTTCAGTAGCCCGGGGAACCTATATTTCTAGGAAATGGTGTGAAAATATAGGGGAATTCTGCAGATATTTAGCTAATTCGTAATAATTTAATGGCAAAGAAGACTAAAATTTTTAGGTGTGGAATGGTATCTTCTCTTCACTTTTTCGCTTTATTATATCCTCTAGTTCTGGAATTTGTGAGTGCCTTTTTGTCTATGGGTATGTGTATATATTCACAGACACATATCCTGCAAATGACTTTTGATTGCATACAGAAAATTTAGATATTTCTGTTGTGAACACTCTGAGGACTAACCTTAATTTCAAAATTTTGTTGACATTTTTATACATTTTGTACACTATTTTGTTCAGAATTTCATTAACTTTGGCCCAGTTTGAGAGGTATAACTAGGATTAATAGATGAGAATTAATAATTATAAGGTAGCTAACATTTATTGGGTGGTTACCATTTTCAAGTGACTGAGCTTAGCATTTGTGAGTAAATTAGCTTACTGAATTGTCACAACACTAGGAGGTGATACTATTATTATCTCCATTTTGTATATGAGGAGCTGAGCTCACAGAGAGTAAGTAACTTGTCCAGCTTGTGAGTGTTAATATACATAACTAGGTTTTCCTGGTTCTAGAACCAAAGAGTTTAAGAAATATGCTATGCAATCTGACCCCAGCTCAACAGAGAAGAATCAACTTCTAGTCAGAGGAGTTCAAAGGAGTCCAAAGGGAGAACATGACCCTTATTACTTGAAAAGTTACAGCTGAGGTTAATAACCACTTGACAGAGATGTAATGGTGATTAGAGCATTGCACATGTGGTATTTTCCCCAAGTTGTGAGATTCTCTGGTACTGGACATGAAATTGGGTCCTGCATAAAGGAAAGGGCAAGAGAAGAGGCTGAGCCAAGAACGAAATATGCAGAAGCTATTACTTGAGATAGTTTTTTCCGTGTGAGATTATTTTTTGGACTGCATTGTGGGGAATTACCAGAATCCATATTTGAGTGGAAGAATAAAAGCCTCTTGCAGAGCCACATATAATGTGATTGAATGACATCCATCATTCAGTTTTATCTGAACCATCAGTACCTTTCATCAATGCACATAATCAAAAATGAGTAAATGAACAGTGCTAGGATGAGTCCAAGAGCAATGAAACAGATTCATGTCAGCTATTATATCTTTTTATTATATACATATGTTAGGTGCCATAGCCTTTAAATACACAGAATATAATGTATTTATTTGCAAGAATATAAGTTTTACATTTAAAATTTAAAAATTCTATAAGAGTATGTTTTCTTACTGGAGGATAAGGATTATATCAATGGGTAATTCAATTCCAACAGCCACCTCTATGGGATACTACTGCTTTATTTAGCAGTCACTGTGTTGAAATCATTAATAGCTCATAGTAAACTAACAAACTAACAGTTGCTTGTAATGACTAACTTCTTGGTGATAATAGCCTAAATGTATTTTAAAAGTTGTATGCTTCCAAATAAGTCTTATGTATACACAAAACTTACAGCAAAATAAATGTTGGCTCTTATCCGTTGAATTGCAAAAACGAATATAAAACAAATATAAAGACAAAAATCTTACTTCATAGTCCTATCATAAAATACGCAGAATATTTTATTCTTAATTTTATTTACTCATTAAGTGGATTACTTTTCTCTATATATGGTACAAATCTCTCTATACAGATATATGAATCAAAACAGTTGGTCACATCCGCAAACACAATGTTAGGCTTTTTAATATGGATCATTTATAATAATATATTCATTCATTATTATGTTTTATATTAGGACTTAGGTAAGCAAGTGTGATTGTGCTTAAAATCGCACTTTTGAAAACTAGGATCTTATTAAACTTAATTCAAAGACATATTAACTTAAAATAGCCACTCATTGTGAGAGGAAAACCAAAATCCTAGTTAGAACAATCGACTCTTGCTTAGACCCATTAATGATACTTTGGGCTCTATAGAGTAGTCAGAGCTCATTGACTCTCAGCCAAAGTTAATCTATATAACGATAAAGATATGAAAAGTCTGACTTGCCTACATAGATGTTACAAACAATTAGGAAATTTTTTAGCATATTTTAGCAAAAGAAAAAGTGGAATGCAAATTCCACTCATGAACAGCAGGAATAGGAAAATTCCTCACTTTTTTTGCTTGCATGGATGATAGTGTTACTCTTATTACTGTTATTTAAAATTAAGGAGTCACAAAATTATATTTAAAAAAGCATTGGGTTAATTGGATACTTTTATTTCATTAGCAGATTGTTTCAGTGGTGTATATTTAGTTTATTAATTAATAATTCAAATACATATATATTTCAAAATTAATGTTTAGGTCCAAAGAGATATCTGAGGACATTGATTAGAGCACTGAATTGAACAATTCTGTCTTATTTAGAAAAATAAATGGTAAATCATAATGTATGCTCTTAAATTTTACACTCACGTATTTCTCAAAAGGTACTCAAGATCAGTCAATATTCCCACATAGTTATGCCTGTAACTAAAGCATAGAATTTTACCTAGGTAAAAGTATTTCACTAGACCAGGATTCAAAAATTCGCTAATTGTCCTTCTTTGGTATGGGTATTAATTAGTCATTTAATGTTTGGTGATAGCGTTTATAATATATTGGCCATTAAATTCTATATGCAGAAAGCGTTTATAAAGTACATAATTTTCACCTATCGTAGGTAGCAATACAGTGCCTGGAAATGATTAATCCCTGAAGTTAATTACTAGTGTTTACTAACTTAACAGAATTTTGAGCAAAGTATGAAATATCAGTATTAATATTAATTAGAAAATTGAAAATTATTAGATTTTTAAATGATTTTTAAGTATTATTTAGGTGTGATCATTTTAAATACACTAGATCTTCTGCAAAGAGTCTATGTTTACTAATCACAAGTTGAGAATACTGAAATGTTATAATCTTTGAGTTATTCAATGAGCCATTCAAATATTTACCTGGAAATTAAGAAATATGACTACAGAAGTGACTTAAAACACAACCTCAGAAAAAAATTTTAAGAAGAATGTCATACAGCTGATACTTGCATGTATACATTTTAAGGCACCAAAAAGTGAAATAAAGCCTAAATAACTTCCATTTAAACAAATGCAGATGAAATATCCACTCCTCTAAACTAAATATAAAACATAAAATGAAGACTTGAGTGAAATCAAGTATATAAATCAAGTTAAATATGAAAAACAAGAGGAAAGTTAAGAAAAAATCAAATTAATAATTTTCTAATAAATTGTTCACTGTCTAATAATTTTACAAATGAAGGATGGTAAAATGAATAAATTCAAGAATGTCTTCCAAATTCAAATCCCGAAAGGTAAAGGAAATGGAAAAGCATATTTTGCTAAACGTATACAGCAGAAAATGGCAAAGACATCAATCTTTTGTAAGAGAAACAACTACCACTAAAGAAACACAAGGCTGAAAAACTATGAATGAAATATGCATAAAATGTTCATAAAACTAAAACAATATATTAACTTATGGCATTTCTTTGAGTACACTAAGCCACTTTTACCTATTGTACAGAACAAAACATATAGCGATACATTTTATAAAAGCTATTGCAGCAGTGTTCCTAAATAAGCAGAGCAGCTGTTTCTATAATTGCAAAACAGCTAATTTTTACTAATTTGGGATACAGCTCATAGATAGGCAACAGCTGCAGTTTTGTCAGCTGCATCCTAATGTTCCACACACCTCTGCTCAAGAAAACAGTACAGCCTGCCTTTTCTTGCGCTGTCTCCCTTCTTTCAAGTAAATATCCTGAAGGTCACTAGCAATGAACTTTCACCAAGGACTTTTTCATTCAGGAAAAGGTGGATGACAAACACCAGATCTCTAGAAGTCAGCACTAGGAGTTTAATAGAGAAAATCATGGTTTAGAAAAATTAAAGAGGAGGTGGAAATGACTCCCTACCTGGTACAAATTGCTACTTCCTTTCACAGCCTGGAACACTAGTTGTTGGCTCTCCGTCTTAAAGGCTGAGATAGCAGGTTTTTCCTAATAGAAAGTGGTAAAAAAAAAAATAAGAAAAATGTTCTATTGGTTGTTGTCTTTTTAGAAAAGAGTTACTTCATTCTGCCCTTCCCTCATTCTCTCTCTTTCTTCTCCTTATTTATGTTCTCTTCTAGAAAACAAGTTTAGAGGGAGAGTAACTGAGTGTTTATCCTGTCTCAGAGGATGCACATTTTGTGTGATAACTTCTTGCTCCCTGCAGTATAGCTGGCAGGATATGATGTACATACATAGTAAAGAAGATTGCATTGGGCAAGTCTTAGCCAAGCCAGATTTCCAGTCTCCACCTTTTCCATCACAGAGTGAGTGGGCTTGCTTTGTAAAAAAACTGGAGTACTTTATTGACACAAAAACAGCTCAGTGTTTTTAAAACATGTGTTTCTGGGGAAAGGATACTGAGAGGATGTGCTTGCATCCAATGAAAGCAGGTGTCCTTTCCCTTTCAAACTAGTTGTCAGTGTAACAGAAAGGCAGGTACTCTCTACATCTAAGCATCTCTCAAATGTGGCAATAATTTTTGCATGTAAATGATCACTGACATTTGCTTGCTGTTTCTATCTGCTGAATTTTTGAAAATGAATATTTCAGTTTTTCAGTAATCATCACTAATACAAAATATAATCCAAGAAACATCAATACTCCCTTAAGCCTCATGCATACGCAATACTTAAGAGAGTAAGGGAAAAAATATCCTTTGTTGCTCAAATCTCGGTGAAAATATAATATGGACAAAACCACCAACACTGGCATGTAAGTAAAAAAAAGCCTCCACATTTGTTCCAACATTTATGTATAAATTTTAGAAAATAATAAATATAGCAATCCTAATTTATGAAACACTTTAGTTTGCTGGTGCTGTGGTCTGCATGTTTGTGAAAAATTGGTCTGTGAAGCCTAAGGCCCCAATGTGATGGTATTTGGAGGTGGCACATTTGGAAGGTAATTAATTCATGACAGTGAAGCCCTCATGAATGGGATTTAGTGCCCTTAATAAGGGACTAAAAAGAACAGAGTTCTCCCCTTCCACCATGTGAGGACACAGCAAGAAGACAGCCATCTATGAACCAGACACTGAATTTGCAGGTGCCTTGATGGTGGACTTCCCAGCCTCCAGAACTGTGAGAAATAAATTTTGCTGTTTAAGGCATCCAGCCTATGGCATTTTTGTTACAGCAGGCCAAATGGGCTAAGACAGCTGACATATATTAAACTCAAAGAAGTAAAATAGGGGCTGGCCCTCTGGTGTAATGGTTAAGTTCACACGCTCTGCTTCAGTGGCCGAGAATTCTCAGGTTTGGATTCCAGGCACGGACGTACACACTGCTCATCAAGCCATGCTGTGGAGGCATCCCTCATACAAAATAGGGGAAGATTGGCACAGTTGTTAGCTCAGTGACAATCTACCTCAAGCAAAAAGAGCAAGGTTGGCAATGGACATTAGCTCAGAGCCAATCTTCCTCACCAAAAGAAATGAAGAAGTAAAAGTAACTAATAGTGATATTTAAAATTAATATGGCTTAGGGGACAGCAATTATCATGATCTCGATATATTTTAGAAGGAATTTAAGTGTGATTAATATATCAAACTAAAAACAAACAGAACTGTCAAATAAAGCAGGTACAGGGAATTAATTCACATGGGTTACACATACAGATGATGCACAAAATTATTTGATATACACTTCAGTTACAATTGCATTTAATTATCTCAATGGTTCTTTCTAACAACATCTCTTTTACTGTTTTTCAAGGACTGGTAAAGTTCCATTCTACTCTGTATTGGGAACCTAAAACAGCTTTTTGACATCTCAGTTGTGATATCTCCCAGAGACCAATTAAGTTAATTAGTGAAGCAACCCAGAAACTACATAATTAAACCAGAATCCCTTTTCACTTTTTGCATTATCTATACCATTATTAAATACCTTGTAACTGAGACTTCATCTATCACCAATAATATAATTTAATTTCATGAACTCATAGATTTTTGCACCCAGTTCTCATCATATACCCACCTCCCCTCATACTAACACAAAGTAGAATGTATGGCATACACATAATAATGAAATTATATGTTCAGTTTCTGGACTTTAATAATATTGATATATTTTTAATGTTTTCAGCCTTTTATAATTGGCCCATTTATCAACTCTGACACATCATCAGACAGACATTAACTGGGCACTAGACAGGTTTACACTAGCAACATCTAGTAAGAGGATTAGTCTCAATCTAAGAATAATAGACTCTTAATATTTCCAGAGCCTCAGTACAGTACCTTCTCTCCAAAATCAGTCTCTAAACTTCAAAAGCTGAAAATGGTTTGGAAGATAAAACTTCCCACTGCAATGCGGGATACATATAATGATGATAACGTGACAGGAAATTTCTAGTTTGAGCTCTACATGAACAGAATCTAAAAATAAACACTTTCTCTCACTACCCTTTCTCACAAGGCACGTGTATCCAGTTGATGATTTACAGATGCAACTGACAAAAACAAGGTTCTAACCTCTGCATTAATCCTTCTCTGAAGAAAATGATCATAATCTTTCAGTGGCTAAAGGCTACATTCTAGTTTTCTTTTTCATAAGAGGATTATTTCACCAGTGCTCAAAAATATTTTCAATACATAATCAGGAGGCAGCATAAAAGACTCCTAGTTTTTGTGTTTGTTGTTTTTTACTTTTAGAATTATATATTAGATTGAATTCTAGAAAATTGCTGCAGCTAACTTGTAGATTTCTCTTGATAATAATAATATAAGACATTTAGGCCAGTGCCATTAATATTTGCACAAACTGACCTATATGAAGGTGAAAGGCTTTCTTAATGACAGCATAAAAACTACTTTACTAAAAGTTACATCTCCTTTTGGAGTTTTCAAGACAGGGAAGAGTTTTTAAAAGCCACTTAATGTGGGAGAAAAAAAACTTCAATTAGAAAAGCTTTAAAAATTATGTTTTATGCCATACAGTCATCATTAGTTAGTAAAAGGCTAACAATATAAAAAAAATAAAATGAAACAGTCTTTTGCAGGTATTCACGCAACCTGTTATTCTTCCAATTCTGTGACAGACGTATGTTTTGAGTGAAATAGAAGGAATACTTAGCTGCCAAAAAACTTTACAGGCAATTGTGCAAAAAGATGTTATATATTAATGATGAAAATATCTGATAATCACTGTGCAAACCTTCTCCTTGAGCTTTAACTTGGAGCCATGATTGAGTTTAAGACTTTTTTAAGGTTGAGTAACAACAGTTGAATTAGGCTTTCATGGGCCCATTCATAAAAACTCTGGTACTCCTACAACAGGTTCAAGGAAGTATCCATTAGTATCAACAAATATAGAAACCTAAAACAGAAGTAAAGTGACTCCTACAAAATGTACAGCAATTTTTCTAATTCAATGAAGACAGAGGAAATTTGGTTATTACAGAAAAAACTGTAAATTTCACAAACTTCTAAGATCAAGTTATCTTTATATTTTTACAAAGATAAATCAAAAAGTATTCGAGCATTTTACTTTATTTAATTAGGATTTATAATCCACTTATTTCCCAAAAGACTTGAGAATACTCTGTCATAATTCACAATGGAATCAGCAATGATAAAAACGTAACTGGAACCATGTAAAAGAGGATATATAATGAAGAAGAAAAAAATGAGGACGTGTAGCTTTATTTAGTTTTCATTTTTCAGAAAAAGAAAGCAAGAAAATTAATAGACAATTATTTCTTTGACTTAAAACTTATTTTTTTATTGAGATATAATTGACATACAACATTGTATTTGTTTTGGATCTATACCATAATGATTTGACATATGTATATATTGTGAAATGATTATCACAATAAGTTTAGCTAACATCTATAACCATACAATTAAAAATACTTTTCCTTATGATGAGAACTTTTAAGATCTATTCTTTTAGCAACTTTCTAATATATGATAGAGAATTACTAGCCGTAGTCACCATGCTGACATTACATTTCCTGGACTTATTTATTGTATAAATGGAAATTTGTACTTTTTGACCACTTTCACCCATTTGGCCCACCTTCCTCCCCTTATCTCTGGTAACCAACAATCCATACTCTGTATCCAGGAGTTCAGGATGTCTTTTTTTACATTCCACATATAAGTATGATCATACAGTATTTGTCTTTTTCTGTCTGATTTATTTCACTTAGCATAATGCCCTCAAGGTCCATCCATGTTGTCGCAAATGGCAAGATTTCCATTTCTTTTTCATGGCTGAATAATATTCCCATGTGTGTGGGCGTTTGCATGTGTGCACAAGCACATGCACCACATTTTCTTTATCCAATTCTTTGTCAATGGATACTTAGGTTGTTTCCATATCTGGGCTATGGCAAATAATGCTGCAATGAACATGAGGGTACAGATATCTCTTCTAAACATACTGATTCCTTTCTTTCAAATAAATACTCACAAGTAAAATTGATGGACCACATTTTAGTTCTATTTTTAATTTTTTCTGGAACCTCCATACGCTTCCATAGTGGCTGCACCAATTTACATTCCCACCAACAGTGTGCAAGCATTCCCTTTTCTCCACACCTCACCAATGCTTATTTCTTGTCCTTCTGATAATAGCCATTCTAACAGATAGGAGGTGATATCTCACTGTGGTTTTAATTTGCATTTTCCCGATGACTAGTGATGTTGAGCATCTTCTCATGTACCTATTGACCATCTCTATGTCTTTTCTGGAAACATGTCTGTTCAGATCTTCTGCCCATTTTTAATCAGATTGTTTGGGTTGGACAGTTGAATTGTTTAAGTTCTTCATATATTTTGCATATTAACCTCTTATTAAATACATGATTTGCAAATATTTTCTCCCATTCCAAAGGTTGCTTTTTCATTTTGTTGATTGTTTCCTTTGCCTCTTCGATTTTTTGTGAGAGCTTGAGAAGGATTGGTCTTAATTCTTCTTTACGTGTTTGATAGAATTCACCAGTGAAGTAATCTGATCCTGGAGTTTTCTTTGTTGGGAGGTTTTTGATTGCCGATTCAATCTTCTTACTAGTAATTAAGTCTGTTAAGATTTTCTATTCAGAAGCTTTTTAGTTTTCCATAGTCCCATTTATTTATTTTTGCTTTTGTTGCCTTTACTTTTGGTGTCAAATCCAGAAAATTATTGTCAACATTGATGTCAAGGAGCTTAACACCTATGTTTTCTTCTAGAAATTTTGTGGTTCAAGTCTTTAATCCATTTTGAGTTGATTTTTGTGTATGATGTAAGATAATGGTCCGTTTTCATCCTTTTGCATGTGGCTGTCCAGTTTTTCCAACATTGTTTATTGAAGAGATTATCATTTCCCCATTGTATATTCTTGTCTCCTTCACCATAAATTAATTTACTGTATATGCATGGCTTTATTTCCGGAGTCTCTATTCTGTTCCATTGATTTATGTGTCTATTTTTATGCAAACACCATACTGTTTTGATTACTATAGCTTTGTAATATAGCTTGAAATCAGGAGATGTGATGCCTCCAGCTTTGTTCTTCTTTCTTAAGATTGCTTTGGCTATTTAAGGTCTTTTTTGGATCCATATAAATTTTAGGATTGTTTGTTCTATTTCTGTGAAAAGTGTCATTGGAATTTTGATAGGGATTGTATTTCATCTGTAGATTGCTTTGGGTAGTATGAACATTGTAACAATATTAGATCTTCCAATCCATGAGAACAGGATACCTTTCCAATTGTTTTTGCCTTTGATTTCTTTCATCAATATCTAATAGTTTTCAGTGTATAGGCTTTTCATTTCTTTGGTTAAATTTATTCCTAGGTATTTTATTCTTTTTGATGCAAATGTAAACGTGATTGTTTTTGTAATCTCTCTCTCTCTCTGATAGTTTGTTATTAGTGTAGAGAAATGCAAGTGATTTTGGTATAATGATTTTGTATCCTGCAACTTTACTGAATTATTTTATTAGTTCAATAGTTTATGTGGTGGAGTCTTTAGGATTTTCCATGTAAAATATACCATCTGCAAATAGAGGTAGTTTTATTTGTTGCTTTCTAATTTGGATGCTTTTCATTTTCTTTTCTTGCATAATTGCTCTGGCTAGGATTACAAGTACTGTATTAAATAAAAGTGGTAAGAGTGGCCATCCTTGTCTTGTTCTTGATGTTAGAAGAAAAGCTTTCAGCTTTTCACCATTGAGTATGATGATAACTTTGGGCTTCTCATATATGCCCTTAATTATGTTGAAGTATGTTCTCTGTACACCCATTTTGAGGAGAGATTTTTATCATGAATGGAGGTTGAATTTTGTCAAATGCTTTTTCTGCATTCTATTGAGATTATCCTATGGTTTTTATTCTTCATTTTGTTAATGTTGCATATTACAATGATTGATGTGGATGTTGAACCATTGTGCTTTCCTAGAATAAATCCCATTTGACCACAGTATATGATCATTTTAATGTATTGTTGAATTCAATTTGCTAATATTTTGTTGAGAATTTTAGCATCAATGTTTAATAAGGATATTGGAGTGTAATTTTCTTTTTCTGTAGTGTCCTTATATACTTTGTATTAGGGTAATTCTGGCCTCATAAAATGAGTTTGGAAGTGTTCACTCCTCTTTTATTTTTTGGGAGAGCTTGAGAAGAATTGGTATTAATTCTTCTTTAAATGTTTGATAGAATTCACCAGTGAAGCAATCTGGCCCTGGGATTTTGATTGTTGGGAGGTTTTTGATTACTGATTCAATCTTCTTACTAATAATCAGTCTGTTCAGATTTTCTATTTCTTCATTATTCAGTCTTGGTAGGTTATATGTTTTATAGGCATTTATCCATTACTTTTAGATTGTCCAACTTGTCAGTGTAAAATTGTTCATAGTAGTCTCTTATGATCCTTTGTATTTCTGTGAATAGTTGTAATGTCTACTCGTTCATTTTTAATTTTATTTATTTGAATCCTCTCTCTTTTTTTTCTTGGTGAGTCAAGCTATAGGTTTGTCAATTTTATCTTTCAAAAAATAAGCTCTTAGTTTCATTGATCTTTTCTATTGTTTTTCTGGTGTCTATATCATTTATTCCCACTCTGATATTTTTTATTTCTTTCTTTCTACTAACTTTGTGCTTCATCTGTTCTTTTTTTGGTTTCTTGAGGAGTAAATTTAGGATATTTATTTGAGATCTTTCTTAATGTAGGTATTTTATCACTATAAACGTCCCTCTTAGAACTGCTTTTGCTGTGTTCCATAAATATTGATATATTGTATTTCCATTTTCATTCATCTCAAGATTTGTTGATTTCACTTTGATTCCTTTCCTGACACATTGGTTGTTCAGTAGCAAGTTATTTAATCTCAATGTATTTGTGAATTTTCCAGTTTTCTTCTTGTAATTTATTTCTACTTTCATACCACTCTAATTGGAAAAGGTGCTTGATAATATCTCAAACTTCTTAAGATTATTAAGACTTGTTTTGTGGCCTAATATATGATCTATTCTAGACAATGTTCCATGAGCACTTAAGAAGAATGTATAATGCTGCTTTTGGATGGAATGTTCTGTAAATGTCTACTAAATCCATCTGCTCTTGCATGTAGTTGAAGTCTAATGTTTCCGTACTGATTTTCTGTCTGGATGATCTATTCATTTATGAAAGTGGGATAGTGAAACCCCCTAGTATTATAGTATTGTTGTCTATTTCTCCCTTTATATTTATTATTATTCACTTTGTATATTTGAGTGCTCCTATGTTGAATGCATAAACATCTACAAATGTAATATTCTGTTGTTAGATTGATCCCTTTATCATCATGTAATCCCCTTTGTATCTTATTACAGTCTTTGTTTTAAAATCAATTTTGTCTGATATAATTGTAACTACCCTAGCTTTCTTTTACTTTGCATTTTCATGGAATATCTTTTTACATTCCCTTTCTTTCAGTCTGTGTGTCTCCTTACATCTGAAGTGAGTCTGTTGTAGACAGCATATATTTGGGTCTTGGTTTTTTACCCATTTAGCCTCTCTATGTCTTTTGTTTGGAGAATTTAGTTTATTTATATTTAAAACAATTATTGATAGGTATGGACTTACTATTAACATTTTCTTAATTTTCTTCTGGTTGTCTTGTAATTTCGTTGTTCCTTTCTTATTCTCTTGTTCCTTTTCTTTGTGATTTGATGACTTTCTGTAGTAGCATACTTAGATTCCTTTCTTTTTATCTTTTTTGGTATCTACTACAGGTCTTTGCTTTGTGGTTATGGTAAGGCTAATATAAAACATCTTAGAGTTATAACACACTTTTTATACTGATAACAACTTAAGTTTGAATGTATTCTAAAGCTCTACATTTTTTCTCTCCGCAATATTTTATATTTTTGATGTCACAATTTATACTGTTTTAGTTTATGTATCTATCAACAGATTGTTACAGTTATAGTTATTTTTACTACTATTTTTGTGAGGAAGAATAACCCTAAGCTAACTAACATCTGCTGCCAATCCTCCTCTTCTTCTTCTTCTTCTTTTTTTTTTTGCTTGAGGAAGATTAGCCCTGAGCTAACATCCATGCCAATCTTTCTCC